>NC_072737.1:112954883-113167249 GCF_026930045.1 Uloborus diversus | reverse complement strand
AATATCAAGAGAGACTTAATAACATAAGTTTCGTGCTCCTAATATAGATGGCACCACTAACTACGAAACAGGAGGATTTTTTTTTTTTTTTTAATGTGTCGGAATTCTCAAGAATTAACCGTAATTTTATTTTTATCGCTATTTTGATAATATATAATTCGGTGAAAAACCATTGAATAGAATTACATTATTATTTTCTATGTGCAGCTTTATTGAATGAAATCTTTCTGTTCGCGAAAGTTTTTTTCAAAATACAAATTGGAAATATCTGCACCTTAGAGCTAAAGGACGGGACATGCGCTTTTTAACGCTGTTAAACAATTACAAAGGTTTTTTTTTTTTTTTTTGAATTACGTTCACATGGATCGATGCAGAATCGGGTTCTGCATACAAAGCACCAGGGGTGCCCATCCCCCAAAGAGCAAGGCCCTAATATATCGATCTACCCCCTAAATATCGTGAATACCCCCCCCCCCCCACTTAAAAAAGTAAAAAATAGCTCTCAAAACAGCCGTCCGTAAAAATTTCAATGGTGCACTCTGCTCCACGACCCTTAGGTAGGAACCCCTGCAATGTACTAATAAACGGAAAAGCGCAATTTTTAGACTTACGTAGGCCTGGCTCTGAGGTTGAGATATTTGGATGCCTCAAATGCCAAATCGATTAACTCCACTTTTTTTTTTAAAAAAATCCTTATTTTTGCTTTAATAGTGCTTAATCAATGCTTAGAATGTGAATTTAAACTTTTAATTCAGTACATTTCTGATCCTCCGAAGGCAAAAAATGTAACACGAGGGCCCATTCACTCCTATGAGTAACACTATCTACTTGATCACTTTCCTGGACTTTTTGTTTTTATGTTAATCGATTTGGCAAGTGAAGCATTCATTTATCTCTTATTTATTTTATTTATTTATTGTTGATGCTATGCAACAATTTTCCAATTTCACGGCTGATGAAGATGATTAGTAAAATAATTTCTTCATACAATGCAATAAGGATTGTTAATGTCGAAAAAAAGTTTTTTACAATTTTCTTTTGAAAAGAATTATGAATTCCACTCTGACAACTTTTTCCTTTTAATAATGTGTATGTGTAATCCAAAAGCCAACATTATAGCCTTAATAATTTAATCGTTGCCCAAATGAAAAGTGGACAAGTAGAATAAAGATAATACTTTTAATGTAAATCAAAAGAAATTGCCATGGGCGTTGAAACACAGATCCCAGCGTTGCGGCAACTGTAGAAAGATCGAGGCTGATTTCTGAGGAAGTCCTGCACGGCTTCCTTCCCTTCGTCCGATAAGTCTGACTATACAGGGCGGAAGGGGGTGCTCCAAAACTTACGAATGGAATCTTTTTAGGGTCGTGTTTGTGGACATTTGTTTAAAGGCGGATCTTTGTGGATGATTGTGTGAACCGTTCCTTTACTCAGGTTGAGTTCGTCACTGAGATGACGGGTCTTAATAATTCGATTAGTTCGGATCATTTCATTAAAGAAGGCAATGGAATCATTGGTGATCGAGATGTTTGCTTGTCCTGATCTCGGCAGATCCGGTGTCGTCTTCCGCCCTTCTCGAAAACTTTTACACCACTTGTTTACAGCCGTACAACCTAAATAGTGGTCGCCATACTCTGCTACCATTCGCCGATAGATGTCCGTAATAGGGGGAGTTCACACTACGGCCGTCCGTCCCGTCCATCCGTTTATTTCCACCCGAAACAGGTTTTCTTTGCTGGTTGCCATGACAGTAATTCATCTTGGACGGGACCGGTTTCGATCAGAGATATCTTGATATCTGATGGCGGTCAAAAGCAGGACAGCATTTCATTGGTTTCCGCCAAGCAGCGCGCTCTTCTCTCTGGCGGGTGAATTCAGCCACGTGATTAATGTATGGCGATCGTATGTGAATGCTACTCTGTTTTCGTCGGCAGTCCGTCACGTCAAAAAACGGGATGGACGGGACGGACGGCCGTAGTGTGAATTGAACTTTTACGCTCACCTTCCGCAACCAGTACTACCGCGCGTTGTTCCGATCTGAACACATCCATGGATAGCACGACTTTCGTTTTGTACTATTTCCTCTACTGCAAACAGGTTTCACCGTTGAACGGCATCTGAGATGCATACCTCATACCACCTTTTATATACTTGTGCAGTGGCGCTGTAATCGATTCATTTATTTTGACGTTATTGCACATGTCCACTTTTCATTTGGGCAACCCTTATACAAACAATAAAAATTACGAAAATGTCTAATGCTTTACAATTTTGCTTAATTATTGTTAGTACTGACAGCTTAAAAGAATAGTGGGGTTTCATAAGGCAATCGATCAGGGAATGATGAACCTACAGCTCGCTGGTGGAGCTTAAACGAGAAAGGTAGTTGGTAAAGCTTCAATTGGCTACCATTAGGTATTTCCACGTGTTATTGCATGTCTCCCATTTGTTATTTATTTAGTTAGACAAAATCGTGATAAAAGGAGAGGTGATTTGGCGCTTTATGATTCACTTCCCTGGGTCACCAGACCTAACACCATGTGATTTTTTCCTGTGGATATATGTAAAGGATATTATATTTCTAGTCCCTTTACATGGAACGAACTGAAAAATTTGATTGTGTATTTTGCGTGCAGAAAATTTTACTTTTTGCAACTGGCAATAACTACTTGTATTGAATTAATATTGATTATTAGTTAAATATACCCGCATATATCAAATTGTTTTCCAGCCACTAAATATTCCTGTTCGGTAGTTTTCTAATATCTTAAAACAAGATATAAACTATGTTAAAATAATCAGTTATCCAACGTTATGAAGCACAAAATAATTTGCTGCAATAATTACTTTTGCAGTAATTTGCATTATTTTGTACTTCACAACATTGGATAACTGATTATTTTAATTTTCAGCACAAAGTTATTTATTTGTTATAAACTATGTTGTTTTTAAATGCGTAAAAAGTATTCAAAATATTATATTAAACGTTTTGAAAGGAAATGAATTTTTCGATTACAAAAGCAACTAAAATCTCTGAATTTACGAAGGAAAAATGTAGAAATAAATGATTTTTTTTTTTTGAAACTGAAGAAAATTAAGAAATTGTGGAAATAGAGAGTTATAATAATAAAATTTTTTCAGAAAATACTTTATTGAAGTATTAAAAAGTCCTTATGAAAGACAATATAATTAAAAATAAAATACAAATGCAATTGCACAATAAATAATCAACTACATTCTACACAACACAACAATTTTAAATGCATTTGGTTGACATGTGTCGCTTTTTTTTTTTTTTTTTGCCTGCTTTAAAAATCATCATTAATAAATTATGATTAAAATATTTAACCTAGACTTTACAGATTATCATCTAACTGCGATAAGAAACGAATTGGTCTATTAAAAAATCAATGTATTTCGGTTGGAAGAGGATTATAAATACATATGTTTTATACATTTAACTGTCAATTTGATAAAATATTAACAGAAACACATTATAGCTTAAAAAAATTTCCGATTGTTAATAAATTGTGAGACTTACGTTTGAGAAATATAATCTTTCCATTTTCAAAAAAAATTAACTAATGTTTCAAAAAAGATAATAGTATGAGTGTTAGCTTAAACAGAAAATACTGTTTGTTGACTAAAAAAGATGGGATAACATTGTTGTAAGAATTTGTTCCTCAAATGGAATTTTCTTTAAATATATGTATGTATTTAAATACATATTTTTATCCTTAAAAAATATGTTGCAAAAATACTTTTTTAAATTTCCATCACTCGACAGTTTTTATAAATATAAAGTTTTCTGAATTTCAAATAACCTTTAAAAAGACTAGAAAACTTAATTAGCTCATCTGAGCTTGGGATCACCAGAATACTAAAGTACATGAAATATACATAACATACATACAGATGTAGATACATAAATAAAATACACAAATAAGTACAGAAAGTCCTCCTTCTAACCCCCTAAATTTAAATGCTGTTCTGCTAGTGAATTGCTTTTGGAATTGTTGATAAGACAATGTTTTCCACAAGACGATCGGTGAGGAAACCTTCTGATTTTCCCTTCATAAACTCCAGTTCTGCTGGTCGAACTTTTTCTGGTGCTTCAGTGCACCACACAGATGAATCGCTCAACTTATGCTCAAGATCCAGATGGTTGACCGGGGGAAGTCCCAAGACGCCCCTGAAGAGATTCTCGATGCAGGAGCGTTGTCTTGCCAGGGCATTCACAACAGGTGCGCCCCTAGGTACCAAGGGGGCCTTGCAAAGGTAGCTGAGGATGGATAGAACTGAGTGGAAAGGCTGGAAGGCTGTTGAGGTGCTGCTGAGGACTCTGAAAGAGATCCTTTGGCAGAGTTCGGTGAGGATGATTAGGTCCAGGATCAATGGAGAAGCCAAGAGGGAATCTTCACAAGTGTTGTGAACTACAATTGTGTTCTTGCCGTTCATCATGATCTCAGAGGTGTACTCGTCTAGTGCCCTCTTGCTGTCACCGACGTAAGGGACATATTTGATTACGACCTATAACAAAAATAGCGTTTTAAATGAAAGTTATCTTTAAGCAAAATTCGCGCTTACTCATCTGCTATGCTGTTTTTTCCCCACGGTTTCATACGCTGTTAAAACAATTTTAAAGTCTAATTCTAAAAGTCTTTGAAAACTAGTTAGCTGAGAATTTTTCACAAAATTAATGGCTGTAACTACGCTAAGTTTAACAACCTGTTCATTTTGAACAAAATGCTTTGTAGGCAATCTTAAGAACATTTGGAATGCGTAGAATGAAGAGTGACTTGTTGAACAGACCGACTGATAATAGAAATTGCAGCTAGGCTTTATTTTGTGTATACTTTATAGCCGATAATGGGAAGGGCTTAATAATTATTCTTCAGTACAAACGTAATATGCATCTCTTTGCGAAGACTAGTGGTTAACGGTACAAATTTATTGTATAGGCATTTTTCAACAACATTTCTACTTGAATACATCTGCTACGATTAATAATTCTTTGAAGTTATGCGGTCTTTTAAAACTTTTACCTCTCCTACTCTGAATAAACTTAATTAGGATTTTTTTTTAAATTTTTCAGTGTATATATTTCAATTTAAAATCGGAACTAAAAGTTCTAGGCAACAAAAACTGTATGAAAATAGGAAAAACTTAACAAGTTTTTAATTTAAGTAGCAACAGCTACTATCTTGTTAGTAATTTACAAAATTCTGCAAAATTAAAACACAATGTACAATATTTTTAACAATACAATTTATATGCACAACGATCTTGACGTCATTAGTTCGTGTACATTTTAGTCTGGAATGGCGGTTGAAACATACCATGCTAAAATTAACTAGCTTTGCCCATGTTTTCAATTGACATTTTAAATCGCTGAATCTGCGAAGCAATGTACTGTTACATGAAATAACAGAGTTTTTACGCTGAAATGCAGTTTTCAACTACGTTTAGTGTATAAGTTACGTACATATCATTTTTACGGTCATGTGCCAAAATTAGTTGTTAGCAGTTTTTTTTTTTCTTTTTGGAAAATAAATTTCATGTTCTGAAGAGCTTAACACATCGCTGCAGCACAAATATTTTCAGTAATGTGTATTTTCTTATGCATAGTACTGTAATACTTACACAATGGTCAGGCTTCTCTCCAGCCTCATAGAGAACTGAATTAGAGGCTACCATGTCATCAACAACATTGCTTTTCGAGATTTCTTTGGAGCGGAACTGCTGAGGGGCTGACAGGTTTTTTCCATCGTTGTTTCCCAAGTGGTTATAACTGACGATAGAAACCGGCTTGATTCCTGCGCCGATCAAGAAATCTACCAGGACAGATTTGAACTTGGTCTGTCCTGACTTGAAATCGTCCCCACCAATCATGACGTTGTTCTTTTCTGCGAGTTCTATCACCCCAGGAACGAAAGTATTCTGTGGCGATCCGTTGATATACGCACACTAGAAGAATTGAAAAATAAATCATCGATTAGTACCAACGACCCTATGTTTTTAGATAAGTTAGATATGAAAAAACACTTAAGAAATAAATTCAATATGGTTAATTGAACAACATCAAATTATCAAATTGTCTCAATTGCTAAGTACATATGAAATGCATAATTATTTTTGTATCTTTCTGCAAGAAAATGTGTCCCTCCCTCATAAAATTGTAACAGAGCATAATCAAAAAATTAATCTAAGTTTTGAAGAAATATAAAACTTCCAAATACAGTTGGCTCTCTTTTTAACGACGTTCTATTTAACGACGGCTTTTCACGGTTCCAGATGGTCCACTATAGTGTTAAAAGCATTCTATTTAAGAACGCTTTCTACTTAAGGACGTTTTTTGAGGTCAATTGAAAGTCGTTAAACAGAGAGCCAACTGTACTAAGGAAATTTTCTTATTTCAAAAGAAAAGCCAACTCTTGAAATTGGTAGATTGAGATTTTTTATCAAATCTGCGGCAATCACATTTGCTGAAAAATGGTTTGTCTAGTCAAGATGTTTATTTTTCATACTTAAAACTATTATAAAGCACCTATAATTCCAATTAAATTCTGATATCTTGAAATTTTATTAAACGAGAGGTTTTGAAGAATATTATTAAAATTTTAGAAAGTTTGAATTATCCCATCGTATTTTTCCTTTCTTCTTCAGCTTTTTGAATTTTTTAGCATTTAGGATTTATCACAAACTGTAATGAAAACGTAATGTATCACTTTGACAAAATCGCTAAAGAGTTATTGTGACAGTTTTGCATTTGAGTGCATTTAAATTGCTTCTAGAATATTTTTTAAAAAAAAAAAGAGTTTTAGGGATTTTTTAGGTTACAGAAATCTATGGTATTTTTGATGATGAACTGATCTTAGGTATTACATTCAATTAAGTTTTCTGAACAGTTGTGCTGCACATCTGACCGGCATATTAACGTCTTTCTATTCTGAGATTTCACGTTTGAAAATAAATTCGGGTTTATCGCATGTCACAGCTCTTTTGTTAACGAAAATTTACTTGTATCTACAATGTTCTGAAATGTTATGTAAAACATTTCCGAGGGTATTTTGGGGCTGTTCCTATTCATTTCAATCTCCTGGATAGAAATCATGGATTTGCAGTCACGTTCATTCACTGATCAAATTCGTGCTATTACAAAATTAGGGAGGAGAAATTGCTAAATAAAAATGTTGCGTATGAAGTTTTGAGTAAATTAACAAAAATTTGAAAAGTATAATATGTTCATTATTATTTTCAATTATAAAAAGCAAAGTTTTCTGATGTAAAATATTTCGACCTTTTGTTTTAATCATCTCACAAAACCGTAGTTCTGGAGAACTTTTTTTGTAGGATACATGGTTAAAAGCATAACTTCAACTATTACAGCGTTCTGACAAGTTCAGTTTCATAAAGGATCTGGCAAAAGTTTTACAAAGGCGGGAGATAATGGACAAGTGTCCTACTAGAAAGTATTTTTAGTGAAATTTATCGTCTTGAATCTTTTATTCTAAGTATTTGGTATTTAAACAAGAGTAGGCAGTATAATGGTAGCCCAAATTCTTCAATTGGGTGAGCGGCATATTTTTTTTAAACAAAAGAAGCAATTTGAAAATTAGCTCCCAGGAAAAAAAATGCTAAATTCAAATCCTAAAAAGATTTACGATCACAAGGATGCTTTATTAAACTACATAACAACATTAAACCGTCCACTTTGAGTTATAGAGAAGCAAAGCTTTTTTTTTTCTAAGAATATCAAGGCCTTTTTTCTAAAATTGGTATGTTACTTGCAACGGCCTAGATTAGTAGATCCCAACCTGGAGGCTATCACCCCAAGGCGGAGATTCAGCTCTTCAGGGGGGCGAGAAATTAATGAGGGGCGATAGAGGATGCGATGAGTATTTAAACGTCAAAATAATTACAATAAAAAGCGGCTTTTTCGCGGAAGATAGGGGGAGGGGCCGATAGTTAAGAGGTTAATCAACCTCTAGAGAGGAGCGATGGGCTTAAAAATGTTGGAAACCACTAGCAAAGATCATTTAAATTGCAGCTAGAAAGTCCTAGTTTTGTTATTTTAAACAAATGTTTTGTGACAATAAACATTTTGGTAAGCACGATTTAAAGCGTCTTTAATTTATTTTATTTACAGGAAAATAATAGACGTAATAAGATTCGACCTATGCTTTCCATCGGTAACTTGATATCCAAATCCAAACTGAATTTTGTTTGGTTTAGTATTAAAGTAACTTACATCTTCAAGTATGCTGGCAACAGCATATAGTGTTGAGGGCGATACTTCAGACGCATTTTCTTTAATAGACTTTAGCAAGTTTGCTGTTGTGTCGTTCAATCCTTCTCTGATGTCACAGAAGCGTTCTGTGTTGGCTGTCCATAACACTATCACCTTTCCCACTTTGTTCTTTTCTTTGAATTCACGGATCTGTTTGCGAATCTAGGGAAAGAAAAACTTTAATGAGTCTTGATGAAAGTAATTGTAGGTTGAATTCCATAATTCTTTTTTAAGATCATTGTAAAAATTCCAAAAAGCATTAGATTAAATCAAAGAATTAAACTTGTTCGTAAAGTGTGAAATAAACTTGTTTTAGAATACAGCTTGAATGAAACCACGTGCCTGTTGGTAAAAAAAAATGCCAATTTTGGATTCTAGTAAAAATTCGCCAATAAACATTTTTTATTGGTTTTATTATGTTTATATTTAATATTTAAAATATATGCTAGTACTACAATACATAAAGTTGAGACGCTAAAATAAATGCTATAAATTTTCAATGCAAAGAAAAATTGTCACCGCTATATGTTTTTAGAATTTTTATTTATGGATATAGTGTATGAATCAATTATTGTTGTTCGGAAATTTTAATTTTTATGAAAAACATTTTTCATGATGCAACTATAAATCAAAAAAATAAGATGAAGAAGATGAGGAGCCCATTAGTCAAATGGAGAGTGACAATTGCACTGCAAAAAATTCAGGAAAAGAATGGGCACCAAATGCATTTCTGCACCAATAATTTACACCAATAACATTTCTGCAAAACTTAGAAAACTCGCAGCTAATCAAGTCAGTTACCTTCCTGGCATCAACCATAGAACATTTCTGAATTCTTCAGAAAAGTTCAACAAGTCAAGATGGCACGCACGCCAATTCCAATTTCCCAAATGTTCCCTGCCCAATAAAAACTTAATCACTGAATTTAATAAACTTTCCCCAAAGAAAATCAATTTTTCACAGAAATCTGATGAAAACCTAAAACTCAGCTGGAAATAATCCGTGGCGTTAGGAAATTATCTTACCATATACAGATGAAAAATATTTTCTAACTAGAGCTTATACATCTAAGGTTGGTGAGAGATTTCAGAAACTCATCAGGCTCTTGGCACATTGTGTAAACTAACTAAAGTAAGGTATCAATATATTCTATTCTTGTAACATTTATAAGCATCGATGAAAACTAACGGAATATAGTACTTACAGTGTCCATTTGTTGTTGTTTGGTCCCACTGATGACGTTGTCAGCCCTTGATTCCTGATTGGCTGCAATAAAATCTTTGTCGTAAACGGCCGGAAGGGGCACCATGCTTTCCATCAGAGGCTTCAGCTGCCTCTGAAGATCATAATCAAGTACTCTAGCTCGTTCCATGGCTTCGGCCAAGTTGCGAGATGAGATGTCCCATCCTCCGAAGATAATGTCATTGGGGTTGACAAGAGGAAGGACATCCTTGAATGGAACATGAACTTCACCTGAGGATTCGGAAGTTCCAAGACAGATCGTTCCAGCTTGTATCAGGGAGCCAAAATAATTGGGCTTCTATTGGATAGAAACAGACCAAAATGAATGTCTGACATTTCGGAAATACTTCATTACATCTTCATTGCATTATAATTTTTAAAACTCTTCGACACGTTGACATCAGGCCCATAATTTAAGGGGGTCAGGAGGGAACAATTGACACCACCCCGACTTCGAGAAATTAATGAATTTACACATAAGTGGGTGTGGTTAAGGTTGTGTTTTGGCGTAATTTGCATTGAGTATACACGATGGTATAACTCTTTGAGTCCCCCCCCCCCTTCCTAATAACCTTCAAAATGACAGGCCTGCACGTTGACCAGAATTATGTTTCGTATATATTGTTTTCTCTTTTCTTTGTTTGAAATTATTGAAGTCATATTATTACATTTGTAATTGAAATATTAATTAGAACTAGTTGCTTGTACATAAATTTATATAGCTCTTCCGTATTTCGAACAAAATGCCTTATCCGCTGTCGCGCATTCAATGAAATGCTGCAAAAGCATTAGATTTTTAAAAATTTCTGGCAATAATAGCGTATAATTTCAAATAAGAATTGAATATTCAACAGTATACTTAGTTTCATATTTGTATTTTCAATGTTTTTTCAATAAAGCTTCTGTTATCCTTTGATGCATTAGATATTGTATTATTTTGTGCTACATGCCAAACTGATTAGAGAGATACATTATTTGAATAATAAGAACTCAAAAAAGAACTAGAATCAACATTATTTATTATTTTGCGCGAAATCTTTAACGTCGCAAAATCTCCATACCACAACGCTATTTTACTCAATAGCGTCCATATCACAGGTAAATTCAATAATACAAAGGGTATTTGAAACATATTATTTAGCAACAACTAATTTAAATTGTGAACTTTCATTACTTTAAACAATCATAAAGTTCAAGTAAAAATAATATTCAAAGTAAAAAACTAAGCTGTCTCATTGATAGGACTAAGCAGTAGATGAACTGTATAATCACATACAGTGAAACCTGTGTAAGTTGACCTTACACAGGTGACCATTTGCGGTACAGTCCTTAAGTGGTCAACTTACAAAGGGTTTGTTACCAGATTCTCAGACGAAATTGGTGCAGATTGGTGGTCAAGATAGACAGGTGATCAACTTACAAGGGTGGTCAACTTTACTGGTTTTACTGTACTTGATATCAAATTATAAATTTTAATAAAAGATAACGAAAATATTATACTCACTTTGACTCCATCTTTGGTCTGCCAAGTGATATTATGCTTGTTAGCCAAGACGGACCCAGTAATGGTGGAGCCATTGTTACCACCCCATCCTACGAGCATCACCCCAAGTTTCGGAACATGTCTTGAAGTACGGAATTGAACTCGAGTTGTCCTTGGAATTACCTAAGCGAAAGAAGAATTTTAAAGTTGGATGGGATCCAAACATTCTGCAGGTGTTAATGATCTTTTAATTAACGTCCTTGAGCTCAACCTGGGATTCTGAGCTCCAAATTAATGACTGAATGAAAAAAAACTACTAAAAGAACCATAAATTTATCTGCGTATTGTGTCATAGGATACTAATTGTGTGATAAGCTCCAACTGTAAAATTAGTCTTATTTTTTATGTTTCTGGCTGGCAGAGAATTTTTTTTCTGCTAAGCTATCACTAAATAAACAACTGTTAGTTAAAACTGTTCATAACTCAATACAATGTAATGAAAAACTAACTTGAAAAAGGATTTTGGTAAATAAATCATTTTAGTTGGAACATTACACGAATAAATATTGAAAACAAAAATAATATTATACGATTAAAAGAAAGTGAAACATTTGCCGCAAAATGAATGGAAATACTCTTTTAATAAGAATTTTATCGCTCCCTGAATAATGCATTCCCCGTGTTATTTTAGAAAGACATGCAGTAAAAACCTCTCATTAATCAGATCCCAATTAAACCGGACTTCACTTAATAAGCCAGAGCCGATACCTTTGAAAATTTTAAAAAGTTTTTAAAAAATTAGAACAGGATGAACCCCATCGGAAAAGTAAGAAAATGTAATAAAAAAAATAGGAAAATAATTTACGACCGATCTGAGTTAGGGAAGGGGGAAGGAGGGGATTTAAGGTGAGGGAACGTTTATCACGATTTTCGCCCCCCCCCCCCCCAAAAAAAAAAAAACATGAGAGTGTAAATGTGAGAGCGTCTTTCTTTATTTCTTTTCCTTCCTTTGATTTTCTCTGTCTTGAAGTACGAAACGTAGCTATTGAAGTCTCATCATTATATTAACTTGGACAAGTTACTGCTTAACAAATTACAAACGTGCGATTCTTTTAGCAAAAGATTTCGAATTTATATTCCTTTTAAAATTATTACTTTTTAATGAAATATATGAACCGTTACGTGCGGGCAAAGTGACTATTTTTTCGTGAAACGGTCCAATAAAACGTTTTTTTTTTTTCTTCAACGTTTTTAACTGTTGTTTCTCAATAAATAAGATTTTCATTTACACTGGAACCTTTGCTTTCAAAATTTACAATTTATGTTATCATTGCTGTATTAACAGAGCAAAAATATTAACTAATTCATACAGGAAGTTTCAAGAAGTTGACACTCGGATGTCCCGCATGTGACGCATGCAGATAAATTAAATTTTAAGAAACAAAATAATTTAATAAAACTCTAACTGTGTCAGGAATATCTTTGTATCAAATGTAAAGATTAAAAAATGTGCTTAACCCCGTTTAATTATATTATTAAGAGACATGATAAAATGTTGGTGAAGTTTAAGTGTCTGATTGTTCTGCACTTGACGGTGGAATGGGCCTAAATCGTTATCATCAATGGATTTTTTAAAAAGCAAAAGGCTAAGACTGAAATTTGCGGCGTAATTTTCAATCTTCCTTGAAAAGGACTGCCCAAATATGCTAGTTAGTTTTAAAAAAAATAATAAGGCAACAATTCAATGCAATGAGGTTTGGTCATTATGGTACCTATTTTCAGCACCTTTCATAGAAACTATTAAAATTTGATAAGATATAAAAGCTCTGCTTGCATCTTAGTCTTTAATCTGCTTATATAATGACAATAATTTTTAGTTCGCATCAAATGTACATTTTACTTTTAGTAAGATGAGAAAATTCACAAAATAATTACTTCTTAAAATATGTTTTAATTTTGAAATTATATTGCTTTTATAAAGCACAGTATTAATACAGTTAAAAGTAAATCACCATTGATATTTTTGTAATGTTTTTGCACACAAAGTTTAAATATCGAAACTTTAAGCTGAAAAAACTTCAACTAATTTCAATACCAATCTAAATTATAGAAGTTAATTTTTAAAATATAGATTCGTGATAAGTTTTATAAGATATGCTATAGTGATAAGTTTTATAAGATATGCTATAGTGATACGTTTTATAAGATATGCTATAGTGATAAGTTTTTTAAGATATGCTATCGTGATAAGTTTTATAAGATATGCGTGATAAGTTTAATAAGATAAATTTAATAAAATATACTCATATCAGTTTTAGAACTAGCGAAAGTCTATTGTTTTTTCCTTTAAAAAATATCTCTTACTTTCACTGATCCTTTTTCTTTCTCTACAATGCAGGTATCATATTTGTAATCTGCTTCAATATATTTGTCAGTGAAACGAGTGTTGGGGCTTTGTACTTCTACCATTGATGATGCCATAACTTAATTCTGTTAAAGGATGTTTCGATGATGAATTTTGATGATGAACTTTTCACTGATGTAGACCTCAACTCGAAATACAACGAAACGGATTTAACTTCTCACTGACACCTGAAAAAAAATGAAAGTTTTAGAGACATTGAAACGTAATTAATCAAGAGCTTGGCTCAGTTCAATGTGTAATTGTGCGTAAATCCAAATTAAATGCAATAAACATAGCTATATCGCCAGTTAATGTCCCCTCATAAAGAAAAATATTAATCAAAAAAGAACGAAAGTGGAATAAAATACATAATTTAAAAATATACATTAATGTGTCATGCTCATAGATCATGAGCAACTGTTAAAGAGAAAAATATAGTAGTGTATCACACTCATAAATCATGAACAACTGTTAAACAACTTCTTTCTCCAAATGCTATACGATCTACCCATATACTTTGTATGCATAAATATAATTCAATAATTGAAAAAATAATATTTTATTTTTTACTGCGCATATCTCTATACAAGCAACTTAAATGAATGTGGGGCAAAGTGAAATGGTGAAATATTTACTCTGCTTTTACTGCCAGCTACCTAGCAATATTTTTATGTAGTAGCACATGTAGTCTATTCCAGACAGGAAAAAAATTACCTCTAAAAATTAAAGAATGCCATAATACAAGCAATTTTTGAAAAGAGATACTCATATTGTAAAATTTTGGTTTAAGTCAAAAATGTTTTTGTTATTTTTAAAGGATAAAGTTCATGTTTTTAACAATTTAAATATTAATTGAGACCTACTAATATTTGATGAAGAATTCATTTATTTAATATTAAGCTTATTTCTATTTTAATTTTTTTCTACAATTAGTGAAGTACATGTGGGGCAAAATGGATGGGGCAAAGTTAAATAATTTATTTATTTAATCCCTTATCAAATCACTTACGTATTCATTTACTAATTTTTTCATTTACATTCCTTCATTTAATAATTTTCTTATTCATTTATTCATTCATTTATTTTCTTATTTACTCAGTATTTTATTCATTCATTTATTTTGCTCATATACTAACTTATTGATTTATTCGTTTTATTGTTTCATTTCCTTTTCATTTTTTCATTAATTCCTGTATTTACTCATTTATCTGATCAAAAATATCGTTAGCAATCAAATAGAAAATGTATTATTAGAAAAATATTTTATTTTTCACGTTGCCCCATGAAAAAAAAAGTGAAATGTTCCCCCTTTTTTTAAGGTATAAATTTACTGGCAAAAATAAAATGTTTCAATGCAAGTTTTATTGTAAAATGTATTATTATTTCTTTATGTACCGTAATTTTCAGAAAGAATTTTCAATTTGCTCATTTTGAAAAAAGTAAGTTATCTTCACCATTTCACTTTGCCCCCAATTCCCTTACTTTATTACTACACTTGTGGTTTGTTGACAAGCTGAAGCAACACCGTAATATCTTGTTAGATTGGCATTTGTAATCAATGTACCAAAAAATAAAAACTATATATGTATATATATATATATATATATATATATATATATATATATATATATATATATATATATATATATATATATATATATATATATATATATATATATATATATATATATTTCCAGACATACTACACGTTTTTCATGCTTAACATGAAGAATGACTTTCATTTGGATGCAAAAGCTGTAGTTGATAGGGGAAAAAATACATTAAATGATGTTAAATTATCAGAAGTCGAAAAATAACTCTGATATGTTACATCAGCCAGTTTCCTATTTTTTACAACATAACTACATTTTATTTTTTCGAACGTTCTATCAGCTAACTTATAGAACGCCAATTAAAAAAAAATAAGATTCAATACTGATTTTATACTTATTTGTAAGTAAGAAAGTATTTTGTGTCGGACAACTATTAAAAAAAAAAAAAAAAAAAAAAAAAAAAAAAAGAAGCGTGTGTGTGTTTACATCGCCTGTTGACAGTTTGACCGCAAGCGAGGCAGTAACTACAGTGAAAACCGAATTACAGCAATTAGAAGTGCATTCTGCGGGACTGGAAGAATAATGCGAACGCCCTTAATGACAATTCTATTTTAAAACTACTTTATTTCGGTTAGAACCCAAACGCAATACTACAAATACGAATTGTTTTTTCCGCTCTACAAAACCAAAGGATTCGTTCAATTCACAAACATTTTCATGCAAGTTATTTTATAATTTATTTTTAAAAATATGGTGTTATCAAAATTATTTAATATGAACATTTTACCTACTAGGAAATCAGATCATAATTTAATGAAAAACAAAATAGTATTTTAATTTCAAGATGGGATGGAATGTTTTTCAAAACTTTTGAACTTAAACATGGCAAAATTCTTTACCAAGTTAAATGGGAGGGTATTTAAATACTAAACATAAACTTATGTATGGTAAAATGTCTCCCAATATTAAGTGAGAAGACATTTAAATACTGCCAAAACATGCTTGACAGGTACTGTAGGAAAAATTTGAATAATTTCATATCGTTAAAATGTTTCAAATAGTATACATCACATTATTCCTTAAAGTAACTTGAACATAAAAGCAGTGTCTTATAGATAAACATAAATGCGTTGATGTATTGACGAGCCAGAAAATATATTAAAAAACATTTAACAAAATAAAATCTTACTTATAATATGAAAGCACTCTATATGCTCAATTCAGTATAGAAAGGATGCTGGAGATAGGATAACCAATGGCAGCAACGCAAGAAAAGTCAATTCACCAGGACTGATAGCTTTGACCAACTCTGACCCTACTGTCCAACGACGAATTCTTTTATACACCTGTTAATGTTGGAATCGAAAATTCTGGAATTTCCAGAAATTTGACCCTTTACTCGAGCACTCCGCATCTGTGATGAGCAGAGCATCGAGAGAGTGAAGCTCGGGCGCATGCGCCTGTAGCGTCAGTGACGTAACAACCCGTACTTTGGCACGTGTTCTCAAGCTCGAAAATCACGTGTACCGGCATCGTTCAGTGGAGCAGGGTTGCCCCCGGGAGATGGGAAAATGAAAATTGATTTTGGCGCAAAATCTCGAAGATTCTTGGCTTGAATGTTCTAGATTTCGCTAGGAATCTATTGGATCTATTGGCGTTAAATTTGCACTGCCAAATAAATATTTTCAACGGGAAACAACGAGGGATTTTATAACAATATAATGTATTCATTGAAAAAAATTCTTTTTTTTTTTCACAAAGCATAATATTTTGAGTTTGAAACAGCCACTCATAGTCAAGGCAACTGTCACGTATATTTCAAATATAATTTTTAAAATGGAAAAAATAATATGGGGTCTACAAACCTTGACCACTTAGCCAGGAATGCCCATCACCCCCCCCCCCACACACACACACACGAGAAAGGGCACTTGTCCCTCCTCCCAAATACCACGAATTCTCTCCAAGAACAAGAGACCCCCTCACAAATGGGAGGCCTAGTTGCCTCCCCCGCCCTCTTGACTTAGCAGGAGTGTGTTATGGGATGTCATTTGCATGAATCTGCTCTCAAATAATGTTTCCGAGAACATATTTCCAAAACTTTGGTATCAGATGAATAACAGGAAATCTGCTGTATCTCTTGATGAGTGAATATCTATCATATTTTGTACAAAGAATTAAAACACGTTGCTTTTTAATGCCCATTTTATTTAAAAAAAAAAAAATTCCAATCCTTGCCATAATCGTAATGGTGATAATTTAATTCTTAGAAATGTGCCTGTGAGTTACACAACAGTGGACAACAAATACCACCGGTTGTACGAGTTACGCGTTTAAAAAAAAAAAAAAAAAAGCTCTGAATAAAACTTCCGGAACCAAAAACGTCCTTATATAAGCATTATATTACATACTTATTGTCTTTAAAAGCACAGCTTCCCCTTACACTGCTGAGATTAAAACTGTTTGCGCTATAAATCATTAAAAAGTGATTAATCGTTATTTTTGCAGAAATGATTATTTTCATGAATTTTCATTGGAGCAAAGAGACATGAAAATAATTTTTAAACTGCACTTGCTGATTCATTTTTATTGCATTATTAGCTAATTGCTACTTGGTTGAGTGCAAGGAACCTCTGAATAGGATAACGATTACACTTTGCTTCCAATGATTTACAATTAGATTAAATGCAATTCGGGGGGAGGGGGAATAAATAATCAATCGAAATTGGGGTGTTACTTCTAACAAGATCAAAGAAAACGAGCTGATGTGTGCATCACATTACTTCCTTTTACTCCAATTTAATGTCATTTTCCCATTATTGGCAATGTTAATGTGATTCAATGGTTTACTTTCTAAATATCACCATCAGTGGCCAAATTAAAACCAGATTTTAAAAAAAAAATCGCCAAGTTGGCGACAAAAAGACTTGCGATATATCGCCAAGTGTCCACCAAATTATAACACCACTTGAGTATCCATCGAAATTAACAATGATTTCCCCCCAAAAAGGGGCAAAAGACCCCTTTAGAAACATCCGAATGCAACCAAAAGGAGAGGTGCACAACTAGATCCCACTAGGAGTCTAGGTACCAAATTTCAACTTTCTAGGACATATAGTTCTTGAGTTATGCGACATACATACGCACATACGCACATACATACGTACATACGGACGTCACGAGAAAAGTCGTTGTAATTACCTCGGGGAATGTCAAAATGGATATTTCGGGTGTTTATACGTTCTTATATCTACGTGTGGTCGGGTTGAAAAAAAAATCAATATTCGTTCGGGATGAGTAAAATGGAAATTAAGTTCGATTTTTGAGGGAAATTTTTTTCGCGAATACAATACTTCCTTTTTTGTAAAAGGAAATAAAAATCGGAAGATTAAAAAAAATTGAAACGCTGTTTTTTAAAAATCATTGGGGGTCTTCATTCAAGAACTGAAATTTTTCTTTTCCATTAGTTATTCTTTCTCATTAAACAATTAAATATATCTTCAAGATTGTTTTGTATTGGGCAATAACTGCCCTTATGTTTAGTTGCAAATCTATTCTCAATTCTAAAAAACCATTGAGCAAACTATTTCAATGGATCTGTTGCCGGAAATACATTGCGACTGAAAACAGTTGCTTCTGCAGATAATATCGTTACATTCTATTTGGCTTCGCATTCCATTTCACAACTCATCAAAACATTGCATTGACCTTCACTCAAATTTTGTGAAAACGAAATCAACCTTTTGCTGGTATTATTCACTACTAGAAAAATTGTCGTGATTAAAATGAGAGGGATTCGAATCATTCTAGCATAATTTCGACTAAATGATGGTTTTGGAAAAACATCAAAAAAAAAAAAAAAAATTCATGCCCTCATACATTTTAACTTTGAGTATTTAGTTGTAGGTTTTTATTGATTTATTTATTTGTGAATCAACTTTTTTGAGAAATTACTTGGAATGTGTTTAAAAAGTAACTTTAAATGACCCAACCCCTGTCATTCTATATTTACGATGGATGAACTGAAAGAAAATCGAGGGTTGTTACTTGGTTGAATGCAAAGAACCTCTGAATAAGATAATGACTACACTTTGCTTCCAATCATTTACAATTAGATTGAATGCAATTCGGGGGGAGGGCGGAATAAATAATCAATCGAAATTGGGGTGTTACTTTCTGACAAGATCAAAGAAAACGAGCTGATGTGTGCATCCAAAAATAAATTTTTGGGAGGGCAAATGGTTATAATTTTGCCAAATCGTCTGATAACATTTGCTGAATAAGGAAATGTTTGGAAGGACACAGTGACCTCCCATAGGGTCACTGAGCCCAGGGGAGTCACAGACCTCTGTGTTCCCTCCAGCAAAAAAAAAAAAATCTGACTGCTGGTCTAAAGCGCCATTGAAACTGACTTACACCGCTGTCATTCTCACTGGAAGTTATATCCATCGGACGTTCTGTTCGTTGGACGTTTTGGACCTAGACGTTTTGTCCATGGACGTTTTGGATTCGGACGTTCTGTCCGTTGGACGTTTTGGACCTAAACGTTTTGTCCATGGACGTTTTGGATTTGAACCTTCTGTCCGGCTCCTGTCATTCTCACCTGAACAGCAGTTTCGATTAGTACACAATTTTCGCGTGGTTCGGCAATTATAATTTTGTATTTCTCGCACAACTGATACACTTGACAGAGGAAATAAAGAGGAACCTAAGTCCGTGCTTACTTCAAAGTGTTCAAAATTTTGACTTTATCTTTCTAACCCGTATTCAAATTAATGTTTGGAAAGTTCTGAGTGTTCTTGCACTTTATCTATTTTAAAGAATTTTGTTCTGATCAAAAAATAAAGCCAATTGTACCTAAACATTAGTTAGGTTCTATCAGGAGTGTTGTCGAGATGAGACGCCCGACTTCTTCATCGTCCCCCCACTTTTTACTTAAGCGTCCACTCCATTGTCTTTATTAACTTCAATAATTCACATGTTCTCATCTGTAAACGTCCCTCCACCTTGTTTTCCGAGATCACTGTGTACTATCGACAAAGTACTTTTACCACGTACGACAGACCATGTATACGAGAGCCTTTATTTATTCCGGTATTATTTTTATTTATTTTTACCACGTACGACAGACCATGTATACGAGAGCCTTTATTTATTCCGGTATTATTTTTATTTATTTTTTCTTTTTAATGAAAAATCTAAACTTAGCACTTTGAAAGTTATCTTTCATGTAAACAGTTAACTTTTTTTTTCACATGGTTCTATTTTCTATTTTAAGATTAAAGTTTTAAGGTTGACAATTAATTGAAAAATAGTCCAAGCTGCGAGAGGAATTTTAAAAATGGTTGAAATACCCACTGGACCTCGAATTTAAATTTCTGGGAGGGTAAAAATTTTCAATTTACCGAATGGAACTTCAAATTTTGCCAAATGGAGCTCCTAATTTCACCGAATGATGATAATTTTGTCAAATAGAACTCCAAATTTTGTCGAATGATAATTTTTTTGAATTATTAGACAAAATTTGGAAGGTCACAGTGACCTCTCGAGACTTTCCATCAATGCGTCCCTGGAAATGACATTTAGAAAGTTAATTAAGGGTGGCTTTAGTGATTCCAAAAGTTAACCATACTGTTCCTAAGGCAAATAAATAATATCCAAGCCAGTGGAGCGTTAAGATCGCCAAATGGCAGCTTTCTAACACTGCAAACCACATACAAACGAGTTCATTATCGCCAGAGAATATTCAGCATCCGTAGTACCTGTGCCGAACAAAAAAAAAAAAAAAAATATCTGATAGTTCTATTTCTGCTGTTGTTATTTTTGGTATGAAGAGTCATCACAAGCACAGTCGGGGATGTACCTTTCACGTGGCACTTTCCAGCAGGACATGTGACGAAGCCCAAGAGCAGCGACGGCGACGACTTACTTAATAATTTATTTATTCAAGAATCAAGTTTTTTCCCCCGATGTCTGATCTCTCTCTCTTTCTCTTTCTCTATCTTTCCACATTTTTTTTTTCCTCCCTCGCTCGCTCGCGTCGGAAAAAAAAAAGTCCAGAGTTGATAAAAATTAGTGTTTTCCATATTACTCTCACAAAAAAAATTAAAAAACATTTTTTGTGTAAAAACGGTTTAGAAGGATTTTTAAATTACTTTTTATGTTCTACTAGGGAGCTCCACCTCCTGCTCGTTTCGCTTGTTAACCCTCGTTCACCACCTACGATGCTAAATGCCGCCTGCGGCGGGTGACAATTGATGATTTTGATGATTTTAACCCTGGATGCCTTCATGATATCCTGCACTCATGATATCCACTTATATGTATAATCCTCAATATTTCTCAACTCGGAGGGAGGGGCTGGTCCCCTAAGTGACGGACCTGCAACCAAATCAGAAAATGCATGTGCTTTTTTTTTCAACACAAATATAACTTGAAAGCGAGAACAATCAATATCAGATTTAAGCAAACTTTCATTCGTGATAAAAATCTGTGCACGAAGTAGTAAACTTTTTAGTGTAACAACAGCCAATGTGATGTAGCGCCCTAGTACTTGATTATTCAAATGCAAATACAAAAGTGACGACCAGCAACAGGCTCTGGGCCCAGCTAGGCTGGTCCTAGTCAATTTACAATCCCCAGAGAAGATCAATGGCCCTCTTAAAATTATCTACTCCCTTGCTCATTACCACCTCTTCCGGTAAGCTGTTCCAAGGTTCCACTACCCTGCTAAAATAATAATTTATCCTAATATCCATGTTGGCCTGAGATTTAAATAGCTTAAAACAATGACCCCTTGTACTGTTTTCAGTGCTAAACTTTAGCCCCGTAACATTTTCCATTTTAATAAATTTTAACAACTGAATCATGTCCACTCGGTCTCTTCTTTGCTCAAGACTGTACATTTTTAGTATTCTAAGCCTGGAATCGTAGTCTAAATGAGAAAGTCCATTTATTAGCCTTGTAGTCCGCCTTTGAACGCTTTCCAATACATTAATGTCTTTCTTAAGATAAGGAGACCAAAACTGAACAGCATACTCCAAATGAGGTCTTACCAAACTTCTATATAAGGGCAGAAGAACTTCTTTAGATTTGTTTGAAATAGATCTTTTGATAAACCCAAGCATCTTATTGATGCTTGAGTACTTGGGTTATATAGTAATTATATTTGGTTAAATTCTATTGTTCTACGTTTTGCAACAAACAATAACTTTATTTATATATAAAACCAGCAATGTCTATTGTAATTCAAGTATAATTACAATAGTTTATAATTACATGTTCATTAATATTATAGCAAGGGACAATAATATCTTAAAACTGGTTAAGTTTCGCTGGACATTCACGTGAAAGTTAAATAGATCCTAAAAAAGTTCAGAAAGTTTAGTAGAACTTTTTGCGAAATTGATATTTTTAACATTAGTTGTTGCTGCTCCAAAGTAGAGATGTGAAAATTATTAGAATAATTGTGAAATTTATAGTAAATCCTTGTTATATCAAAGAAATATTACTTTATATTAAAAATGTTGATGCATTTAATATTGAAAGGGCATCCTCTTATTTTTAATAAAGATTCGACCCGTCTTCGCATTCTTTTTATAAGTTTTTGACAATTTATTTGTGTTTCCTCGTCATGGTGCCAAATTTGAATGAGTCCTTCTGTGAGACAATTCTTGTTTGTGAAGTTCTATTTCTTTAATTTTTTTCTTTACAATAGTTCAGATGTTCTCTATTGGGCTATTATTTGGACTGTTTCCATGCCGCGGAAATGTTTTTTCATATTTTTTTGCATTCAAAAGTTTGGTCACAAATAAAGCTTCAAGACACAGAACTCCATCATGCATGAATAAGAATATGAAGTCTCAATTTGGAAACCAAACTTTTAACTATAAAACTTTTGTTCAAGCAATTTTTCATGTTGATATTTGGTCCTCATGCCTTCTACAATGCTTAAACATACAGCATTTTGAGCGGAAATTACGTTCCAATCCATAACTTGGGTGGTGTATTTAACTGTTTGTATAATGCGACTCGGGAAAATACTTTACTGGTACTTCTGCTGACATACTGACTGCTACCTTTTGTTGCTTAAACATTGATTTATCGGAAAAATATACCTAAAAGGTAAAAAGTGCCTTAGAGCATGCAATTTGTTGGGAAATATTCTCATAAAGATAGTTTTAGTCACATTTATAAACAGTTCTGAACCTTTAGTCAGTATGCAATAAATTTTATTTTAGGAAAAAGACTGAACAAGTTGAATTTAACTGAACATTTGAAGGAAAATTGATATTTCTCC
Organism: Uloborus diversus; assembly: GCF_026930045.1. Classification (NCBI taxonomy): domain Eukaryota; kingdom Metazoa; phylum Arthropoda; class Arachnida; order Araneae; family Uloboridae; genus Uloborus; species Uloborus diversus. The sequence continues at coordinate 113,143,978 of NC_072737.1, read as the reverse complement.
CCTAAGTTCAATTACTAGTAAATAATTTATGCGCAAGTTCTGCCCAAGCAAGTCTCTTATTTGTCATAGCAAATTTGACTTTAGCCCTTTTACGAGGATAACGAGCGCCAAGTTCAACTGAGATGAGTTTTCTACGAATAGAAGAATGACATACATTTACTCTAACACTTATAGAGATATTTTTAGTTCGTGATCAATTGTTTTTCTGTTAGTTTTGGCAACATGAATTAATTTCATTTCTATTTTTGCAAGAAATTTACTTTTCAACTGCGTTTCCCTACTCTGGAATTCATATATTTACATTTGAAATTCAAAGATCTTTTTATTCTAACCGCAGATGCTTGCAAAATTTTTAGTTTTTAGCGATTTCTTGTTGTATCTAGTGTTTTCTTCTTCGATGAGACACTTAATTGCAACTAGTTTTCTAGAAAAAAATATCACTTTTTTTGCTCCTGATCACGCAATAGTTCTTTAACAAAAAAGAAAAAAACTGCCGATTATAAACTAATTAAAGCAGCGAAAAAATTGCATGAGGAATAAAATATTCCCGATGCCAATCCACAAAGAAAATATAAAATACTAGCACAGAAATCTGACAGTTTTTAAATTTATTTTAAATTCGATTCGTTAATCAAACACATGCTTTGTGCAATGAGAACAATTTCATTACTTTATATCAAAGGTTTCTCTATTTTAAAAATGCCAACATTTAAGAAAGTAATGTCCTCAAAACTACTCTAACGAAGTGAAAATATGATTAGAATAACAAAACAAATTATCCTTCATGAATTATTGCAAGTAGTGATTGCAATACCGGTATACCAAATGCAGATATTTCGAGCATTTTGCAATTTCGTAATACCGGTATTTGCTGAGGTAAAATATTGATATTTTCGGTATTAGCTAAAAATAATGTATAGTTTCAAATAAAGAATTTTCAAGGTAACGTTGTACTTTTTTTTCCATGATACAGAAACAAAATCAATCTAAAAATGTAAAAATTTGGCTTCAAAAGCACTAACTAATATTATTAAATAAAAGTAGCTGAAAGATTGCAAAATCATATTGTCGTTACTAGATGGTGAGATGAATCGCATTTTCATTCTCTTTTGTGCACCATGTTTCTATTTTTTCTATTTCCCTAATCACTCACTTTCCTATTTGTGAAAGTTAATTTTGAGTGCAATTTTGAATGCATTTGTTCTATGAACAATTTATTCCAGCCATCAATTGCAGTAATACTTTATGATTTCATTTTTAATTATTTGTCTCAACTGTACTAAATTTTGACAAAACATTTTCTTGTTAGCATAATAAATGGTAATTTGTTGTTAGCAGTATTGGTTTGTTGTCCTGTCTCACTATTTGACTTTACGCTGGGCAAGAAAATATTTGGAAATTATATAGTGCCTTGAAAATTTGCATAGGGGTAAAGCATAATCAATTGAAACATATATTCATGTAGTTACATAACTATAATTGTGAAGAATTTTGAAAAGAAAGCGAAAACGAATAAGAGAGATTAACAAGATCAAGTTTAGTCAAATTTATCATAAATTTAAAACCAAAGGGCTGATAAAAAGCAAACACTAATCCCTCCTGTTCAAAAGAAAATGATGTTAATATTCGAAAAGTATCGTCTCTCGAAGAGAAATTACAACTAGCTATAAATTAAAAAAAAACTATAATAAAATAACGATAATAATACATAATACAAAAGAACGCACACACACACACACGATTTATCCAAAAGTAACACGCAAGAGACCGAAAAATTTGCAGATTAAGGACTGCCAGATAATTAGGGGAGGTGTATTGTGAATTGTTAACAGTACCACTGACCTGCCTGAATTCAGAAAGAGTTTTCAACAGTTAGGGGTGGGGGGAGTTGAGCACTGAAATGGGTTCTGGACTCGGATATAATTCAACAGATGTATTATGTTTTTTACTATTATTAATTTTTCATTATGACATTTGTTCCTTCATTTTACAATTGTTCACACTACGTTTTCATAAATAATACAATTTTGACGCAAAATTATGAAATGTGGCAACGAAACAATATGTTTTCAGACATTGTTTTGAGAAATTTCAAATACCGGTATTAATAACGGTATTCCGATATCACGTTTTAAAAATACCGAATACCGGTATTGAAATTTTGGTCCGGTATTGCAATCCCTAATTGCAAGTATATACAAAATTGTTCAAGAAAAACTGCAAAAATCAATTAATCTAGTAATTTTCACACCTCTGTACATATGTAAGCAGAGACACCCTGATGGGAGGTTACGGAAGGTGACTGAATTTCCAAAAATTTCCTTATTCGGCAAATTTTGCCTGATGATTCGGCAAAATTATCATCATTTGCCAAAATTATCATCATTTAGCAAAATTTGGAGTTACATTGAGCAAATTGAGAATTTTCGCCCCCCCCCCCCCAAAAAAAAAAAAAAAACATACGTTTGGGGCGCCATTGTATACAAATTTTAAGTACTAGTAAGCAAAGCATCCAGATTTGAGATTTTGTAATACACAGCTTTTTTTCTCTTAACTTATGACTCGCGAAATACTAAGCATGCAACAGAAAAATAAATCAAATACTTGGCACTAACGGAAGAGAATTCCTGGCCCCAATGTACAATGTTTCACATCTGTGTTTAAATTATCCAATACATTACAGTTCAATTTCAAACAGAAAAAATGCAAATGTTATTCAAACTTAAATAGCAATAGGCAAAACCGCTCAGATTTGATATTTTGTACTATACAAATGTTTTTCTCTAAACAAATGACTCACGAAATACTAAGCATGCAACAGAAAAATAAATCTAAACGCATGGCACAGACAAAAAAGAATCATAGGCACCTAAGTGCAATATTTCACAGCTGTGTTTAAATTGACCAATACATTACAGTTTAAATACAAACAGCAAAAAAACAAATACATTTCAAATTTTAAAGGTAAATAGCAATAGGCAAAGCGTCCAGACTTGATAATTTGTCTATACAGATGCTTTTTTTTTTCTTTACTAATGACTCGCAAAGCACTAAGCATGCAACAGAAAAATAAATCCAAATACGTGGCACTTACGAAAATAAATCCCAGGCACCAAAGTACAAAACTTCACATCTGTGTTTAAATTGTCCAGTATATTATAGTTTAAATCCAAACAGCAAAAATGCAAATACATTTCAAATTTCAAACTTAAATAGAAAGCAAAACGATGAAGCAGTACATTTTTGCCAAAAAACTGATTGCAAAAACGCTTTCTCAGCTCTTGATGAATGGATTTTAAACATTGTTTACGCTACTCAGAATAATCTTGGGTTTAATCCAGTCGATCAAAGTTTTCGTCTGATTTTATAGAGTACTTGATTTCACTGAAGTTAGCTTTTATAAATGCTACAACAGAATGTAAAATAATATCTAGAAATCATATGATGATTTTTCGATTTTGTTGGAATAGCATGAGTAATATTCATTTTTTTTTGAATAAGTATCAGATATTTATTTGAATCTAACAACACTATTAAAAAATATATAATAAAATACATGAAAGCGTATTATGTTTGTAGCTTCAGCAAATAAATTACTTCTTAAGATTAAGAAAACATACTTAACTTTATTGAAAGTTTTTCTTCTTTTACAAGTATAAATTAATTTTCTAAGAGTTGAGGGTTTAGGGTGAGGATGCTTCCCTACTTAAGACTATGACTGACCTATTCCTTCTATGAATAACATCTAGAGCGGCTGTGGTAGTATTAATGCCTCAATCAGGGGCGGACTGGATCCCCAAAAGAAGGCGCCAACCTTGTCTCCCAAAGGGTGTAAGTAATTTTTAAAAAAATAATAAATCAATAAAATAAACGAAAGCGCACAGGTTTGTGGGCGTAGAAAAAAAAACACAAGGGCACACAGGTTTGAAAGCGCAAAAAAAAAAAAAAAAAGAAAAGAAAAAAGAAATCAGACGCACAGGTTCGAGGATTTAAATAAAATAAAATGAAATGAAAAAATAAAAAGGTTTCAGGACGCGAAAGAAAAAAGAAGACGCTAGAGCACAAAGAAAAGCCTAAGGTGCTTAGGATTGAAGGCGAAAAAAAAGCAAAGTCTCACAGGTTTAAGGGCGCCGAAAAAAAAAAGAAATGAAGAAAAAAAAAAATAAAGAAAAAAATAAAGAAAAAAAAAAGAAATAAATAAAGAAAAAAAACAATGACTCATATAGTGCAGCTCTGGTTAGTTGAGCTGTGACCTTGAATATATTTACGTGTTTTAGGGGATTGTAGTGAAAAATAGACGTGTTGGTTCGGATTTTAGTTGGAATATTTTTTAAAAACTACTTAGAAAGTTTCTCAACTCAACTTAGCGGTCTTTACCCCTCCCTATTTTCCGAAACAGAGGTAAACATTGTCAGAGATAAAGAAGGAAAATGAAAAAAAAATTCAAAGGTGTAAAAGAAACGAAGGCGAAAAGAAAAATGTAGTCGCACACTTTTCAGGACTGAGAAAAAAAAAATCAAGTAGGAAAAGAAATATTGAAAGGAAAAAAAAAGAAAAAATCAGTTGTAGGTTTTTTTTTTTTTTTTGGTTTCGAAAAAAACTAATTAAAGAGTTTCCCCCCAAGAACTTAAATAAAATATATTTGATCTTCATTTGATGAAATGAAAAAGTTTATAATTTCTCTACGTGCCCTCTAAAAATCTTCACTCCAGCGCTTTGCGCCGGAGATCTTGTACGCAGAAAATGAGAATTTCCTCATAAAATAGTTGAAGTTGCTTCGCCAAGATTCATGGAAGAAATTTTCTAATTTTAGACCATAACTTTATTTTTACGTCAGCTGTTGTTTATCAATTCAAAAAGTTTTATCAGTACCGCAGGATATTTTCTGCGGGTGTGTGCACTTTTTATCAGTAAATGCAAGAGTTGTAAGCAAAAAATACATTATTCACGCATTTGATTATTGTATTCAAGCAAGATGTTTCAACTTATCACACCATATGATATGTAAAAAAAAAGCTTATTCATTAGATAAAAAATAATACATGGATGTTATTTTGCTAACTTTTAATAAGAAATTTTGATGAGTAGTAATTTTTCCCATTTCATCGATTGAATGCAATGGGATTGTTTCCTTCAGTCAAAAGTAGTACTTTTTGTCACTGAAATTGATAGAATTAGCAAAAAAATAACATGGACCCAGAAAATGCTTTCATTTTCCCAACAGTTATTTTTTAATTAATTTTTTAAGATATCCAATTTTTGAAACAAGACGTGGTCTTGATGACGTCACAAATGATGCACTTTGCCGCATTTTTATACCGCGATTCCACATTATGATAATCAAGAAGCGAATTAAAATTGCGCTCTACGCTTGCTATCAACCATATCGTTGCCAATGCACGTGAGTAAAGATGCGAATTCAATATTTTGCTCTGTGAATGGCAAATCAGAATGGCATTTCATCATTTGTGATGTCATCGGACAGAAGCATAAACATTGAAAGCGCGCCGTTATAAGTAATTTTTTTAAAATATTAAACGTAAACAAATTATTTAAAATATGGTTAGATCCTATGTTTTTAAGCATGCTCTTTCAGAAAAAAATACTTTTAATTTTTGGAAATGACCCCATTGTAATTTTTTGGGTAGGGGTCTGTCCAGGGTGACTGACTTTACAATTTTACTCTATTTTTAAGTTATAAATTAAGAGCTGTCTTGAAATTAAATTTTGTTTCTTCTCAAATTGATCTAAAATAACGTGATGTGGTACATCACTGCTTCCACACTTGTTGTCAGACTAGAGGAAATTTTTTTTCTGTATGAAAATAAAAAAAACGTGACTGATGTTACGCGGAAGAGACATTGAGGAAAGCGACTTATATATAATTAGAAATTATCTTCAAACTATGAACGTAAAATCCAAACAGATTTCTTCCCCTAAAAATAGAGGTTTTAGACTTGATGGAAACACTTTGTTTTATTGAAAAAACTTAAAAACTGAAAGTATAATAATTATTTAACATCCGTGACTGATGATACAAAGATTTTGTGACGGATGTTACATTTACAATAAATTGCTGCAATTATAAATTATTTCTCCTTAAAAATAAAATTATCATATGTTTTGTTTAAAATTGCAAAATTGTATTTAAATTACAATAAAAGTATATTTATAAAGTTTTATATTTATATTTTTAATGTATTTCATAAAATAAAAGGTCCTCTTGCATTTACTACATTTCTAGTGCGCTAAATATTTTATTACTTTCTCATGTGAATAATAAATTTCATCACATTGACAGGCTATTTCCAATGTTTTTCTGCTTGAATTTCGACAATCACTAAATACTCCTAGTTTTCAATTTCAATGCCTCTAACTTCTCGTGAGACAATTGTTTGTCATATTCTTCAAGAACCCGTTCTTCAGTTGCAGCTAACAATTTTGGAACATGTTCTGCTGGAAGTGATTCCCTCCTTTACTGTAAAAAAGTGTTGTTGCTGAACACCTGCTGCAGCTTCTGAATTTAAAAAAAAATTATTACTCAAATATGACTCTTTGTAACATGAATGCAAGACGGATGATGGTAGCTCTGAAATTTCCATGAAGTTGTGACATTTAGAAATATTTCTGTATCGATGATGTAACACTTTTATTCAAATATAACACGTGGAGAACGAGGAGTATCTGTTTGTCAAATTTCATGTTGGAACAATTTTTTACAACTGCAGTTTTCTTTTGTGAAGATATGACAAAGAGCGCTTTTAATGACTAACAGATTTTACCAAGGTTTCATTATTTTAAAGAGGGGTCGTAATGCAGCTGCTAATTTAAGCATTGGACTTCAATATTTTAAATTTGTTCTTCTATTATTCTACTTCTTCACCTAAAGTCTCTTTTTAGTTTTATTCTGAACAAACTTTGGTAATTACACTAGTTTTTTTTTTTATTTAAATTATTTTATTTATTTTCTATCATCTGCTCTTTCTAGCTTCTACTTTGTTTTACTTTTTACAATTTTCATGTTTTCCTTTATTTATTATTTTATCTTGCCTCCTTTTTTGCCTTTCTGCAGCATTCAGTGCCATTTGTGCAATTTGTTTGAGGTTTATTAACGAAACGAAAAATGTAACTGATGTTACATATTTCAAATAAGTTTTAAATAACTATATTAATCTGTTTCTAAATATTTAAGGGATTAATATTAAAGGTATCGCCATAAATGAAGAGAATATGACTTTTTATAAACTTGGGTTTGTTTTTGTTTAAGCAATGCAAACTTTTATACAGTTTTGTGACTGATATTACATTAGTATGAGGCCTAGATTTAAAAAAAATGTTACAGGATAATTATAACAGTTTAAAGTTTCTTTATTGGTCTATTATCTTCTCATGTAAACTAAATTTCAATTAAAAAATAAGATTTTAGACATAAAAATTAATTTTCTAAGTAAAAAAAAAAGATTACTTTTAGAACCGCTAATACAACTACACACGAGCACTGAGGGCACTGAGTATGGTGTTGTCAAAACTTGCCCATAAAGCTTACAAAAAATGTGTTTATAACCTTTTTCGCATAGTTTTAAGAAAAATAGTCTTTTTTGCTTCATATGAAAGGAAAGAATTACTGATACAATGAATTTTTTTTTTACTGTGATATTCTTAGTTTTATGGAATTGCCCATAGACAAGAGACACTAAGTTATCCTTGGTTTGGAAAATATTTAGACGGATTTAACTTGGTGCAACTGTTGAAGCATTCGCCATTGATCTTGGGGCCGTTCAAAAAATGATGTCATGCTTTAAGGGGGGAGAGGGGCTCGTAAAATTGTGACACATTGTAACAACGGGAAGGGAGGAATAACAAGAAGTATGACATCACGCACTTTTTTAATGACAATATGCTTATGAATAACACTGTGACATGTGACAACGATTGGGGGGCTAAGGCGAAGAGTGACACTGTGTGACACAAGGGTCAGGGGGTCAAATGTTTTTAAAAAATGTGACATCAATTGAGACAGCGAGAAGCAAAAGGATGTAAGTGGACATTGTACAGTTTTAATTAAAATGCGTTTAAAGTTCAAAACGTAGGTAGGATTTCATTGAACTTTTTTTCTAAACCTTGATATACAGCAGCACCTTCCAGAGCTACTAGTAACATCTTTTCCTCCATGATAGAGAATAGACTCTCCTAACATTTGCACTAATAGTCTCGAAATTTTTAATTTTGGCACTTACATCCCTTTGCTTTTCACTACCTCATTTGTGGGCAGCCCCTTGCTTCCTAATTTGTTTTTAAAAATCATCACATCCGATGATTTTTAAGATGCTTGGTGGATTCGCGATTTTCTGTCATGCGCAAAAAGGTCCGGGTATTTAAATCATGGTTAAATTGCACATGCATGCAAACTTTTGCACAATTTGGTGTCTCTATGGACGCGCATAGGAGCAGCCAAAGGGGCAAGGAATGACAACTGCTCCTCCCTTAATTAGAGCATACAGTAGAACGTAAAAATTCCAAACTATCATAGGTAGTTCGGATTTTCAAATTGTTCGGACTTTCGAAAATAACCAAGAAAGTAGCGTTCAGGAAAATAGAATGCCGTTTAATCAAATAAGGTGGTTTCATAATTGTATGAACATAACATACAATGCAGTAAATAACGCTACATCATGTAATTACATTTTTTAACAAAATTGAAGAAAAATTAAAAGGAATGTGAAAAATATTTGCAGTACTTATGTTCTTCGTGATGAACTATTGTACAATAAGTGAAAAAAGAAAATTGAATGAACTATTGAAAAATACATCGATTTCACACAAACAAAGTTGAATTAATTTCGGTAAGGAAAAATTAAAAAATTACTGATTTTCAGCTCGGACAGCTTCGAACTTCTTTTCCTGCCTGGCACGTCCTTCATTTACTTCTTTACTAATAATAAAGCTCAAAGTCTCTCTGTCCGGAGGATGTCTGTAGGATGTCTGGATCTCTGTGACGCTCATAGCGCCTAGACCGTTCGGCAGATTTTCATGAAATTTGGCACAAAGTTAGTTTGTAGCATGAGGATGTGCACATCGAAGCGATTTTTTGAAAATTCGATGTGGTTCTTTTTCTATTCCAATTTTAAGAACAAAAATATCATAAGATGGACGAGTAAATTATTAAATTATTATAACGTGGAACCGTAACATGGGCACAAGCCAATTGGTGAGATACGAAATTATCATAACGTGGAACGGTAACATAGGTACAAGCCAATTGGCGAGAAAATTAACCATACATTATTTGTAAATATACAGGCGAACCAAAACACCTTTTAATTTTTCTATTGCGAGCAAAGCCGTGCGGGTACCACTAGTAATTAATAAAAATTGAGATTGGTTACCTTCTGGCTGTGATTATCCTAAATGTATCTGTTCCTTCAGTTACCGAGCAGTTTATTTAAACCTCATTCGAATTTGTGCCGTTTTGGAATTTTGACTATTTATATTTTTTGTTTCTCATAGAAGTAAACTTTTCTTCATTAGGTTGAGTGTTATTTTGTCAATTTTGCCTTCCCTTGCCATAGTTAGGATCCTATTGAATGGAACCAGAATTTTTTTTCTTGGGGAAAATTGGTTCATAAAACGCTTTTGGGTCTTTATGTTCTCTTGAAAGGATTTGTTAATTAACGCTAAACGATAAGTTTGGAGAAAAAGGGTTGATCTAAAAATTACCTTACGGTTGCGTCCTTCCCCCCTGCTTGCCCTTCCTAGTTCGAACCCTGGCTACTTCCATGGCCGCTTTTCTGTTAAGTCTGGTGGTAAAACCAGCAGCATACAATTTTTTTAAAGCATACCAAATACTTAGGCACTTATAAACACCCCTCAAACTGCTCTAAAGCATTCCTTAACCATTACAGTTTCTTCCATAAAGAACTGAACTTTTACGGTATTTAAAAAAATAAAAAACTGTTATTCAACATGAAATACTTAAGATGCACAAAATGAATGACCAATGGGAATAAAAGATATAAAATAAAACAACACGGTACGCACTGAATGCAAAAAAATTAAAATGATGCACAAAATAGTACTGTACAGCAGATACAGTATAGCAATATTTACGAGTTAAAAAATGAGGATACTAGTGATGATTTATGCTCCAAGATCAGATCGTTATTCTTATCTAGTACATTTTTGAATACGCTTCACCTTTTATTTAAAACGTTTCAATTTGTGGCTACAAAATTGATTTGTAATTGTTCAAGCATATCGAGAATCTTAGCCAATTTAATTTTTTTTTATCAGAAACTTTCTTTTTCTTCACATTTTCAAACTTTAGATGAAGGTGACACTAATAACCATTATGGTTATTTGATGCACTAGACTAGTTTGGCGTGGGAACTTTGGCTGTCGGTGATGCTCAAAGGGCGTAATAATAACGTTCACGAAATCAATATTTAGTAGCCAATAACGAAGCTGATACTACCTTCTAAAAAAATTCATGTCGTGGGCGAAAAATTCGCGATAGCTCTAAAATTCGTTACTCGTGAAAAATTCGCGTTATAGCCATTTCGCGTAAGTCGGATCGCGTTGTAGCGGGAGTCGACTGTATTCAAGACGCAGGCATGGTGTTTATTTTTTTTTCCAATACACTTATTCGACTTATTGTGTGAACACTTATCAACAGTTCATAAAGGATTTTATGAAAAATCTAACGTTATTGAATACAAAATGTAAAAGGAAATAAACTCCTTTTCATCGCTCAATAGAAACGGAATGAGAACAAGCGAGTACAAAAATTTCTTTCTGTGAATAGTAATCATAGAAACAACTGGAAGATAAATTTATTAACTTTTTCAAACAAAGCTCGTATTGAACTTTTGGAGTGTAAGTTATTTTCTTAAATTATTCTGCTTCCCATATAAATACATATAAATAAATGCATATAAACAATTCTAAATAAGTTTATAAACTAACAGATGAGCTTAATATTTTTTTTAAGGTTGATATCACATGATGTCAGATTTTTAAAACTATATGATAATAAACATTTGCCTTTTTTTTGTGTGTGTGTGTGTGTTTGTGTAAGTGTGTGTGTGAGAAAAATCTTTTTTTTCTGAATGAAAATAAATATAATCTAAAAATTTCTTCTATAAGTGCATAGTAAGAACCAAAACTAAAATTTAGTTTTATTTATTTTTAATAGCAAAAGATGGCAGCACAAATATTTGATTTGCAGATAATTTTGTGTATATTTTTTTATTGAAAATTATATAGACTTTTTTTAAAAAAATGAACAAAAGATATTAGCTTTTTTTTTGTCAAATACAATCAAAAGAATGTTGCAACTTTTAAGGAAAATTTCGAATCTGTACGAGACAAGTGATCTAATTTTGAGCACATTAGTCTACGAGAGTGCAAGAGAAAATAGTCTACTGAAGTGCTGTCATCTATTGCTACCAGTCGAAACTTTTCTGGAGTTTCATTAAATAAACAACTATCTCTGATTCAGACATTTAAAAAAAAGAGGAGGAGGGAGAAACGATTCGTTATCTGGTATAAATCAAGCTTTCTGTTTTCAACATTCAGCTGTAACAGTTAAAGCTAATTAATTTAGAAATATAGCGTAGTAAAACGTGTTGAGCTACAAAATTCAGGTTATGCCATGTTTTTTAGCTTTTCAAAAATAATTTCTATGCATTTTCGGGGCTTTAATTTAGAAAAAGATCAAGACCAGATTCACGCGACGAAGAGGAGAAAGTATTGTACACAATGGGGTTGCTTCCAAAATTTTAAAAGTATTTTTTTCTGAAAGAACATGCTTAAAAACACAGGCTCTACCATTTTTTAAAAAATTTGTTTAAGTTTAATATTTAAAAAAAAAAATTACTTAAATCGTTGCGCTTTCATTTTTTTACATTTCTTGCCGATGACATCACAAATGATGAAATGCCATTCTGTGTTGCCATTCACAGAGCAAAATATTTAATTCGCATCTTTACTCACGTGCATTGGCAACGATATGGTTGATAGCAATCGTAGAGCGCAATTTTAATTCGCTTCTTGATTATCACAACGTGGAAAACGCTGTACAAAATGCGCCAAAGAGCATCATTTGTGACGTCATCAAGACCACGCCTTGTTTGCAAAATCGGACGTTTTAAAAAATTAATTAAAAAATAACTGTTGGGAAAATGAAAGAAGTTTCTGGGTCTATGTTTTTTTTTTTTGCTTATTCTATCAATTTTAGTGACTAGAAGTACTACTTTTGACTGAAGGAAACAACCCCATTCGCGATGTTTGTTTAGGTCACGATTTTGCTCTGTGGGCCCAGGGCCTGCTATTACTGACTCTGGAAGCATACGCTTCCACTCAGAATTTTTCAGAAAATAGTGAATTGTCGCAAAAAAATGCAGAAATTTTGGCACGAAAAAATGCAGAAAACTGTGATCGGAAGTCACACTTTTTGCTTTTAAATGCAATTTTAAAGAGGATAGAGAATGCAAGTACAGTCAACTCTCAATAACTCGAAATTCCTAGGAACCGGCTAAAACCTTCGAGCAATGGGTAGTTCGAGGTATTGAACGTTCCTTTCTCAGCTTACTCATGAATTATTTTTTCTTTTCTTTTTCGGAAATGGTGCATCGTAGATTTACTATAAAATTAGTAATTTGAATAAAATTGATCATTAGTTTTTCCTAAAAGAATCCTTACAGAAAAAACATTTACTAACATACTTCGAAAATGAAGTTATCTTTGACTCGCTTCATAAAACAAGGATTCACATGTAGAGTAACGACTCCAGTAACAGATAAGATTCCGGTAACAGACGGTCGTAAGTTTGGATTTAAATAATAAGAATTTTGGGCGGGTAAAACTGGTGTTGCTGCAACACTTCGCATTGCTCTTAAATGTCATTTTCTCCCGTAAGCACGATTATTTGAGTCATTCAGAAAATAAAGACTCCTTTTTTCAATTTTTGTTAAAATTTTAAGTCTCAAAGATTAGCCAGTAGCTACTCAATAAAATTTTGGGTAGTCAGTCACGTTAAAAAGTAGCCCAATTAGCTACTTTTCACGCACTCTTGTAACACTGTGCGCATTAAGGAACACTAAGTGGTAAATAAATTATCTTCCCCATAAAAGCGGAAAAGCAAAACAATATGTTAAAGGAAAAAATGTATTTTTTCTTTCTTTCTTTTTTAATTTTTATATTGCTGCATTTTAATGCATCAAATGAAACCGAAACTTTCGTAAAAACTTCGACTTAAAAGGAGTACATTCAAAATATACAAACAACTTAGTGTTAAAAACTTTGTAAGAAAACATCGAGATAAAGGAATATTCATGTTAGAAGGCTTCGAGTTATCGAGAGTCTATTTCAAATCAATTAAATGAAAAACTTTTGAAGAGAGAAGAATTCCTTCACAGAACTAAAAAAACGAAAAAAATATTAACGTTTGAAAATAGAGGCCAATTTAATATCAAAGAAGTAATTTTGTTAATTGTGCAAACAATAAACTATATTATAATTATTATTAATTAAACTATATTAATTGATTAGTGGGAATCTAATATTAAGATATCTTAATTTAAGTACAGCTTAATAGTATAGTTATCCTTTTATTTTAAATTTGTATTAGAAATAGTATAGTATTAATGTATTTTCAAATTAGTAAATTTGAGAGCACACTCTGGTAATTTAAAATTTTAGAAGACAGCCTGAAAGTGATTTATTTTTCCTCTCTATTAATTATTCTCACCTCAAAAATAATGGCAATAAGGTCTGTCACGGAGGTGAGGAATTTCCGATTAATGTAGTCCTATTGGATAAATTGTTTCTTCGTTGCTACAACCTGCACATGTTAAACATATGAAAACATGTGCACTTCTTTTTTACATTAATTTTCATCCCTGAAATTCAAGTTCACGGAGGTGAGAATTCCCAATAACAACACTTTTTTTTAAAGAAAATCTATATCTTCTTGTTTTTCAACAAAAATCTCACAACTTTTCTATGGCTGATAATAAACAAGGGGGCTGAAACGAAATGTGATGTCACTACTGCCATCTGTTAAGGAGAAATAGCATTTTGTGTTTGGATAATGGAGGTGAGAAGTTATTGTGTGACGTAATTCCTTATCCTGCGAAAACAAAATAAAACCCAATATTAAATATATATGTATACTGTACTTAAACAATTAGTATTTGAGACATTTGTGAAAGAAATATTAAATAAATAAATGTATACTTTTAATTAAACAAGTTATTAAGCAATATAAACAGTCACACTAGACGTGTGACATGCCACGGAGGTGAGAATTCACATGCTGTGAACCATAAATTCATTAAAATTAAAATTATTAATAAAAAAATTGCTGGAAGGTTTAGATATATTTTTGATGAACTTAAAAACATATTTAAATGAATTGTCCCTTTAAACCTTTACTGTAAAAGGCGTGTGATACAAAAGTTATTCTTTTTGGAGAATGACCCTTATAAAACTATACATGTAACCAGAACGAAACGTATGAAAGCAAAAATCCAATTTTTCTGGAGTTTAAGACACCTCAAATCACCAATTAAGGGCTCAACAATATGTAAAAGCCAAAGAATACCATAAAAAAATGCTTTTAAAAAATCAAACATTTAAGGGTTAAACTAGAAGATGATAAAGTAAGACCAAACAACGTTAGAAGAAGCAAATTTGTAAATTACAGCAGATGTCTTTTCATCCATAAGCTCATTATTTTTTGCATTGAAAAAGGCGTTCCTTGTAACGCCGAAACACGTGTCTGCTGTAATTTACAAATTTGTGCTTCTTCTAACGTTGTTTGGTCTTACTTTACTGTTCAGCACAAAGGTATTTATTTATCTTAGAAGATGATATTCTGTAACATCAAATATTTAAATACACCCCCACTCTATACTTGAGTCACTTTTGAAAAAAGAAACGCAAAAAACTTCGTAAGGCAATTTAATTTTAAGTATCCCTAATTATCGTGAAGATTTGCCCATTTTTACTGAAAATCAAAGCTTCGAATGAACTTTCAAGATTGCATGTCTTGTACCATCAGGAAAGTTAACATTTATTTTCTACTCAAATAATTCCTATTAGCAGCATTTATTTGGAAACTTAATGTCTTCATGATCAAAATGATAGCTTTTGCAGTTAATGAAGTTTTAACAGCGTCTGTGTCGGCGGATTAGAAGATTTATAGCGAAATTTGATATCGAAGGTGATAACGCTGATGGTCATACATCTTCATCGTTTTAAGTAATGATGCTCCCGCTGTCCAGATATGGACATCGATTTAATATAGGTAATAAAACGATTATTGAACCAGGCAAGTCCATTATTCATCAGATTGGATGGAAAATGGGTTTGGGAGGGAATTTTAGTGTCGGAGAGAGAGAGAGAGTCATGTATAAGGAATAAAGAGTTAAATTTCAAGCTTTTACCTTTTGACCCTCTAAGGTCCATGTGAGATAGGTGCTCCCTAAACTGAAATTTTATTTTATGATTTCCTGAATACAAGTAATTTAATTTTTTTTCCGTGGCACTGAGACACCAGAACTATAATGATGTCAAATATAAATAAATAGAATAGAATAAAAAAGTTATTGTTAAAAAAAGTTCAAAAATTCTTTTGAAAGCATTGGAAATTAAGTGGAAGAGCATTCATAAAACCGTGCTTTTACTTTTATTTGAGACTAGCGCTGCCCGCACGGCTTTGCCCGTAGTAGAAAATTAAAAGGTCATTTGGTCCGCCTGTATATTTACAAATAATGGATGATTAATTTCTCGCCAATATGCTATGTTAATTTGCTCGTCCATGATATGGTAATTTGCTCGTCCATGAAATGGTAATTTAGTCGTCCATGTAATGGTAATGCTCGGTGCAGAGGCATTAAATTCACCAATAGTGGTAAAAACAAAATCATAGAAAAAGAACAAGAGCGAATTTTCGAAAAATCGCTTCGAGGTGCTCACCCCTATGCTACAAACTAATTTTATGCTAAACTTCATAAAAATCGGCAGAACGGTCTAGGCGCTATGCGTGTAACAGATTCAGAGACAGAGACTTTCAGCTTTATTGTCAGTAAAAATTAGTTTTTAATTGAATGGTAGTTGTAGGTGATATGATTAATTATACAAATATTTCTGAGTTGAATAACAAACCAACAAAATTTTGAAAAATAATTGCAGCTTTGCATCACTTATGGATCAGATTGACAAATATATGCCCCGTCTATTTTCACATAGTTAAGTACAGTAAAACCTGTCTACAACGATACTGTTGGGACCTAAAAAAAATATCGTAATAGACAGGTTATCGTTATAGACAGTCTGATTATTCATGCTGACATTTTGCTGGGGCCAAAAAAAAATATTGTTATAGACAGGTTATCATTATAGACAGTATCGTTATACACAGGTTTTACTGTATGTTTTTAATTCCTTTTGGGAAATATTTAATACCGGTATTCCGGTATCACGTTTTAAAAAATATCGGATATCGGTATTGGATTTTTGGTCCATTATTGCAATCACTACTTTTACTTTTTTGCCTTTCACCTTCCTAAAACTACTTTCTTTCAGTTTCAGAGAGGGGGGGGAGCTGCTCGGGATCGTATAAACCGAAGCAATTGTTGCCAAATGAAGCGACTTGAAGCCAAGAGGTAAGTGTGAGTGCCAAAATTAAAATTTAGTGAAAACTAGTGCAAACTGAAGGGCAAACTCTCAAATGTTTTAAGAGTAGAGGTGGGAATATTAGCCCTGTTAGATGCTGCTATACAGCATGATTTAGAAAAACTGTAGGGCAAACTCTCACATGTTTTAAGACCAGAGGTCGGAACAATAGCCCTGTTAGGTGCTGCTATACAGCATGATTTAGAAAAACTGTAGGGCAAACTCTCACATGTTTTAAGACCAGAGGTGGGAATATCAGCCCTGTTAAGTGCTGCTATATAGCATGATTTAGAAAAACTGTAGGGCAAACTCTCACATGTTTTAAGACCAGAGGTGGGAATATCAGCCCTGTTAGGTGCTGCTATACAGCATGATTTAGGAAAACTGTAGGGCGAACTCTCACATGTTTTAAGACCAGAGGTCGGAATATTAGACCTGTTAGATGCTGCTATACAGCATGATTTAGAAAAACTGTAAGGCAAACTCTCACATGTTTTAAGACCAGAGGTGGGAATATTAGCCCTGTTAGGTGCTGCTATACAGCATGATTTAGAAAAACTTTTCCCTGTCTATTGTTAGAACTTTATACTCATTTTGCACTAAACTTATAAGTACACTCACATCCCGTTGCTTCCCACCACCTCAAGTAATTTATGAACCCCTCCCCCCCCCCCCCTTTTTATGGATAACGAACTGTCCATTCACAGGTCGAACTACCCAATCAGTTTTTTCTCGTTATGAAAATAAGCATTGTATTGTTGAAAGTACACTACATTAATTAACACAAGAAAATTAATTTACAACGAATACCAATACAACGAAATACATTTTGAGTCCCGATTTAATTGCCAATAGGTTACTTGAATTCCATTACAACAGAAGTCCCGTTACAACGAACAAATTTCCGGTCCCCTAAAGCTCGTTGTAACGGGACTTCACTGCATGTGTTTTGAATTAAAAGCTGCAATCTATGTACAGTGGACGCCGGTTAACTGAATCAGAGGTTAATTGAATCAACCGCTTTAATGAATCAAATCATCCAAAACAACATTCGATAGAAGAATAAATAAATGCAACTTCTAAGCTTGTGATTGTTGCTTATCGCGATTGAAGGCGAGTAACATTCCAGGATTATTACTCGAAGTGCAGCTACAAAGACAATTATGATCTACAACTCTCCCGGACTAATAGCCATCCAACGTTTGCCGCTTCCGGATAAATATTGGATTTCTGGATACTTTCGGGAGTTTCGATTCCCTTAGCTCCATTCCCCGGTGCCGTCTATTCCAGCTATGTAGATTGGATAAGACTCCAAAGCAGAAATGGGAATGCTCTGGATCCTTTTTCCGGTAATCAATGAATCCCCCAGACACGGATAAGCACAGGAAGTGCCTACTTCCGCGCTTTTTTAAGAGCATATAGGGAAAGTTAGGAAGGACCGCATGTATCTGACTGCCCGGATTGCTTTATCTATGCTGGATCTCTAGGGAGGAATTCATATCGCCGGACGTCTGGAGAAAAATATTCATTAATATAGACGATAAAAAGTCATTTATAAAGCATAGTTTTTGGACATTTCCTGTATCAACAAATGTAAAGTAGCTGCTCTTATTTTATTCATAACTTCTACGCACGATTCATACGAGTAATATGTCAGGATTGAACTTCAAACACAAAGTTGCCTCGAAAATCTAGAAAAGCCTCAAAACCCTCAAACCCTGGATTATTTGCAAAGTTTAAAAAATCTATTGTCCACAATTATATGTTTGCTTAGGTTCAATTTGGAAATAAATTTAATTATTGTAACGGAAACTAAATTTAATTAACTTAATTATTACGAGGGTTTTTTCGGGTGAATATACAAAAAAGATTTTACTATCAAAAGTAAGGTACAATGCTATTTCTCCACATAATCACCATGACGATTTAGGCATTTGTCGTACCTGTGCACAAGTGTGTATTTTATGGTCCAAATAATAAATGGTTAAGAGAAGTCTTTTTTTTTCATCAAAAGTTAAATATTCATAAAAAGTTAAATTCAGACACTGCAATTATTTCAATTATAATAAATACTTCATTTCCTTTATTTAGTTTATGTATTTTTTTCCTATGATGAAACTATCAGGATATTAATTTTCTTATACAAATATAAGTTTTCACTCATTTTTAATGCTGCATACTCGTACAGGGAAAACACGGGGAATTTTCCTTTCAGGATTGAGTAGCAACCCTGTAGGATTCCTTTTAAAGTATCCACTTGTAAAGAGTTTTATTACAACTGCTAACCAAGGAAAAGTGGTTACTAAGCAATTTATTGACGGTTCAGCCTCTTCAATATTCACACTCAAAAAATATTTTGAAATTCCGGAGCTTCCAACAGTGATCGCACGTCCATCTGAAAAGATAGATATCAAAGCAAAAAAAAAAAAAAAATCAATGACCTGAAGAAGTTGTTGAAATATACTACAGGCTATGAATTTATTTATTTATTTATTTATTTTTTTTGATGAAATTCTCCAATGGCCTACGATCCAAGCCTCCTGCGACATCGATGTAGTGTATAAAGATGAATAGAATGAAAACTAAAACATTAGGCTTGGCCTATATGCATAGATATTTTATGTTGTCTCGTTTGTCTTCGATTATTTTTTATTTTGCGTTTCTCATTTAGCTGATATTTCAACTTTTTCTCTGGTATTTAATAAATTTAAACATATCGATAGTATGCTTTTTTATTTACAACCCACAATAGCTTTTCAAAATCAATATTACAGTAAAAGAAAATTTTTCAAGTAAAAAGTTTTAATTGCAGATTTTGAAGCAAAAACCCGTCAAGTATAAAAATTTTAAAAAGTTTTGCAAGAAAAATAAAAATTTTAAAAGTAACTCCAAGCATTAATTGTTTTTGCAATACAAATACAAATACAAATACAAAAGTGACGACCAGCAACAGGCTCTGGGCCCAGCTAGACTGGTCCTAGTCAATTTACAATCCCCAGTGAAGATCAATGGCCCTCTTAAAACTGTCTACTCCTTTGCTCATTACCACCTCTTCCGGTAAGCTGTTCCAAGGTTCCACTACCCTGCTAAAATAATAATTTTTCCTAATATCCATGTTAGCCTGAGATTTAAATAGCTTAAAACAATGACCCCTTGTCCTGTTTTCAGTGCTAAACTTTAGCCCCGTAACATCTTTCGTTTTAATAAATTTAAACAGCTGAATCATGTCCCCTCGGTCTCTTCTTTGCTCAAGACTGTACATTTTTAGCCTTCTAAGCCAGGAATCATAATCTAAGTGGGAAAGTCCACTTATTAGCCTTGTAGCCCGCCTTTGAACCCTTTTCAATACATTAATGTCTTTCTTAAGATAAGGAGACCAAAACTGAACAGCATACTCCAAATGGGGTCTTACCAAACTTCTATATAAGGGCAGAAGAACTTCTTTAGATTTATTTGAAATAGATCTATTGATAAACCCAAGCATCTTATTGGCTTTGTTGCTAGTAATGCTGCACTGATGGCTAAACTTTAAATCCTGACTTATTAGGACCCCCAGATCAGTAACTTTGTCTGCCTGACTAATGACTGAACCTTGCAAATAATAACTTGTACACTTATTTCCATGCCCTAAATGTAGCACTTGACATTTCCCAACATTAACAGTCATACCCCATTTATCAGCCTATACAATAAGAAACACCTTAATTTTATTCCACGTCAAAACCTTTACTTATAAACGATTACTAAATACTATATATTACTAAATAAACGATTCAATTGAGATTCATCGATTCTGGTTTTTGTCATGGAATCAGTGTTGCCAACCGGAATATTTTTTTCCGGAATTTTTTAAGTATTGTAAAACTGCGGTGTGATGTAGTTTTAGCGTCAACATACATAAATACATTATTATAATAAAATTTATTTTATTATAAAGAGTTTATAAATCATTTACTGAAGCTATCAACAAAATTTTTAGAAATTCATCGAGTACATACTAGTTTTCGTTTATCGTGCTTGATTTCATCCATAGGCTCAACTGACATCTCTTCAAAGAATGCAATTTTTCTAAAGACGCAATAAGAACATTTTTCTTTTACAGATACGATACAAGAATTTTCTTTTTCTAAAGATGCAATAGGACTTTTTTTCAAAAGATGAGAATTTTTTTCTTCTTCTAAAAGCATTATATGATTGTTATTTTATTTTTTTAAGATCCAATACCAAGGTGTATTCTAAAATATAATACATTAGTAATATATATATTTTTTCTAAACATGTAAACATGTGAAAAGAATTTCTCCTCCCCTAAAGATGCAACAGGAATATTTTTTTTCAAAAAACGATTTTTTTGAATTTAAAAGGTACAATAAGAATATTCGTTTCTTAAAAATGAAGTAAGGATATGTTTTTTCAAAAGATGCATTAATTCAAATAATTTAGGTTCTACATATTGTCTACGAATTTTATATGCATAGCGCACTCTAATATGTTTATAAGCATTCTCTATGGAACAATTTTTAATGTAACTCACAAAATTTATTATAAAAATCCTCGATGATAGTAATAAAGTAAGTAACACCAGCTACCACTCAATCTCCTAATAGTAATAGTAGGTGCACGATTTAAAGAAATTCGCTTTAAACTAGGATCCTCATTTGCCTCATAAGTAATGTAGAAATTTTTACACATCGCTCATTTGGAAGAAGAGTGCCACAATACGAAGAAATGAAATTTTACAAAAGAAGCGTTTGAAGTTGAACTCTTCAGGCAATTTGCATTAAGAAAAGTAAGTTTGCTGGGCTCTCCAGTGGTTAATATTCAAACAAAAAACTGTCATTATTTTCCAAAGAAGATAACGTCCTTTAAAAACCTTTAAGCAAAAAAAAAAAAGAAAAATTGAAATTTTCGTATTGTTGCACTCTTTTTCCAAACGAGCGATGTGTAACAAACATTAAATTAGATGAGATGTTTTCTAAAGAAAAATAGCACACGATAGCATTGATTTACAAGCACGCATTACACAACTCAATATTTACTTAGTACAAAAATATTTGCAAAAAGAAAAGTATAAAATCTTCCCCAAATTTAAGCATTTGGAAATTTACTATTCTCATCGTTTTAAAACGTTCTGTGGTCAATTTAGAGAAACTTTCTCTTGATCTTTTCGTTCTACTTCCATCATTAACTGCGACCAAGACGTGAATAGAAACACGAAAGAAATGTAAGCCAAACCGCCATCTTTAAATTACTTTTATTTCGGCAAAAGATATGAATACAAAAGGCCTCCCCCTCTACTTTGCCAAGAAGATAGTCCATTTTTCTTAAAGGTTTTTTTGGACTTCCCGCCTGGGGTATTAGAGGGGGATAAAGAGCTCTGAAAACGATCGTTTTATTTAAATCTCTGGAAAAGAAAACACATTTTCTTGTAACTGGAGCTGAAGAAAAAAATTAAAAAACTATCGCAGACTAAGTATTTCATGGAAGTTAATGGTCATTTACTCTAAGCTGTTTTGTAGAGAAATAACAAGGAAGTGGAAGAGGCTTTAACTTTCTCTTATGGCCTATTTTTCCAAATGAAAGAGTCAAAAGGGCTATACTGCCTCCCTGTGGCGACACCCGGACCGGATATTGGTGGTGTACGGCTAACTCCATGGAAACGGTTAATTTTTTTTTTTTTTTTTTAATCTGTAAGCGTAAAGTATGAATCTTAAAGTAACATATTCAAATAAATACAGTGAAACCTGTGTATAACAATGCTGTCTATAACAATAAGCCTATCTATAACTATATTTTCCATGATCCCAGCAAAATGTCAGCATAAATAATCAAACTGAAAAACGATAATCTGTCAAAAACAATATTTTTTTTAGGTCCCAACAGTATCGTTGTAGACAGGTTTCACTGTATTTAAGAAATTTATAAATCATGATCATCGAGATAAATAAACGGGAAAATAACCAATGATCGACTTATGAAGCATTATTTGTTGAAATAGTACTTGCTTTCTCTTTGAGCGAGTTAGAATTGTCCGATTTCGGTTTTAAAATTTTAGGGGTGCTTAGCATCCCTAAAATTATTTTCTTGGGGTGTTTGAGCTCCCTACTTTCGACAAGCCTGCTATTGAGCGCCTGCTATTGCGCATACAAGGCATTCGCTAGCACAAAACCTACAGATATTTTTCGATGTCTTTTTTTCTTTTGCTTTTTTGAAATCCAAATTCCCAATGGTTTTCTCTGTCAAAAAACCTGGTAGTTATTAATTTGAATCGAAAAACACTGATCAGCTTAAAACAGCAAGGAAAAAGCACACAGAGAAATCTATCTTTTGTACTTTAAGCTGTTCTTTCATTTTAAGGGGTATTCTAGTCTAGAAATTCAAAAAAAATCGAATTTTTTTCCCTTCATATTCTCAGAATTTAAACCTTTAAGAATAAGTTTCTAAGAGGATTTATGGAAATTCAAACTATTTTTGGAGTTACAGTTAATTTTGTTGAAATAAACTCTTTTGCTGAAATGAGACTGCAAACTTCAAAAGCGTTTTTTCTCGAAACTAGTTTTTTCCATACGGTTGACAAGATATTTCAAGTTCTAATAACATCGATTTACTTGAAATTTCGTACAGACTTTCTTAGCACTATCAAAATTGTCCCCACGTAGTGGTTTTTGAATTTTTTGGTTTTTATTATTTTTAAAAAAATACCAAAAGTTCAAAAAAGGAGTAAAAAAAAGACGCCATTTTGTGATTTTTTTTTTTTTTTCAAATCGGCTACGTCCAGATAATTCTACATCCTTGTTTATTAAAAATTAACCTGGACTTTATGTTTCAGATCACATGGAGGATTGGAATCACGCCAACCCCCCTTTTTTTAGAGTCCCCACTTTGCCAGCCTCCTCCAACTAGAATTTTAATTTGTTTTTTTTTTTCAATTATTATGCATTTTTATACTTTTAAAGTATTGATAAAAATCTGATAAAAATGGATAGTGAAATTAGCTGCTGTTAGCCTCTAGACTAGAATACACCCTTAAGGCTTCTCTAATGCTGTCAAACTCGCTTATAACGAGTACGAAGGCTCCACGATATTTACTCGCTATAACCGAGTGCTCGTGAAAAAAATGTCATAAAAACTTCTACCTACTTTCTTTGTTTGTTTTTTGTTTCTGTGCAGTGTCAAATAAGTTGAATAAACTAGTTTCCTTCATTATAGAAATAGTTTTGGCTTGATAAAAGTCAGACTTAGTTGCATCAGTGATAGCGGATCTTTAAAGCTCTATTTCAATTTAATTAGTTCGTAACGTTTCTTTCATATACTTTATTTTTCTCGAAGTTCGTCATATGAACCAATTAATCCCGACTGTTTCCTTTCATAAACCAAAATTACACAGATGCATATAAGCAAATCAACAATTTTTTGCTATAAGTGCATTGTTAAAATAGCCTACTATGGGTCATTCCATGTCAAGTTTTTTTCATCACATTTTTGGATTTCTTTGAAATTTGGCTTATCGATTGTACCCTTCAAGGTCATCAAAAGTCCAAATTTTAGATTTTTCATCGCTTTTATTTTTTATTTATGAGACTTTGATTTTTAGAAAAACCCTCTTTGTTTCATGGATGCTTGAACATAAAATGAACGATAACTCAGCGCTAGGGATTGCACTACCGGAACAAAAATTCAATACCGGTATTCGGTATTTTTAAAACGTGATACCGGTATTAATACCGGTGTTTGAAATTTCTCAAAAAAATGCTTGAAAACATATTGTTTCGTTGCCATATTTTATAATTTTGTACAAAAATTGTGTTATTTATGAAACTGTATTGTGAACAAATATAAAATTAAGGAACAAATGTTGAAAGCAAAATTAATAATAGTAAAAAACATAATGCATCTATTGAATTTTCTCTAAGCTTGGAACTCATTTTAGTGCACAATTTCTTACAGTTGTAAATACTCTTTCTGAATTCAGGCAGGTCGGTAGTACTGTAAACAATGCATGATACACCTCCTCTGATTGTCAAGAAATAATTCATCTTCAAATAATTCGGTCTCCTGCGTGTTATTTTTGGATATATCCTTTTGTAAGTGTATGTGTTTCTTTTGTATTATTATTATTTTTTTTAATTTATAGCTAGTTGTAATTTCTTTGAGAAACGATACTTTTTCAATATTAACATTATTTTCTCCTGAGCAGGAAAGGTTTGTGTTTGCTTTTCATTAGCCACTTTGGATTGAAATCTACGATAGGTTTGACTAAATTTGACCTTCTTAATTTCTCTTATTCGTTTTCGCGTTTCTTTTCAAAATTATTTACAATTGTAATTGTGTAAATAGCTGAAAAAATATTTCAATTGATTATGCTTTACCTTTATGCAAATTTTTCAAGGCACTATTATAATTTCTAATATTATCTTTCCAAGTATAAAGCCAAATAGCGAGACAGGACAACAAACCAAAACTGGTGACAACAAATTATTATTTGTTATGCTAGGAAGAAAAGGTTTTTGTCAAAATTTAGTACATAAGTATTGAGGCAAAGAATTAAAAACGAAATCATAAAATATTGCTGCAATTGATGGTTTGAATAGACTGTTCATAGAAAAATGCATTCAAAATTACACTCGAAATTAACTTTCACAAAAGCGAAAGTGAGTGATCAGGGGAAATGGAAAAAATAAAAACATGGTGCACGAAAATGCGATTCATCTCACCATATACTGACAATATCATTTTGCAATCTTTCCGCTACTTTTGGTTAATGATATTCTATTAGGTCGTGCTTTTGAAGCCAAATTTTTACATCAATAGATTGATTTTGGGTACTGTATCATGGAAAAAAGAAATGCACATTTAAATTATGAGTAGCTATTTAATAAGTTAAATTCGGAAAATTCTTTAATTAAAAAACATAAATTATTTTCAGCTAATACGGAAAATACCGGTATTTTACCTCAGCAATTATCGGTTTTACGAAATTGCAAAATTGCTCGAAATACCGATATTCGGTGTACCGGTATATCGATATTGCAATCCCTACTCAGCACCGAATATAAATAGAAAGATTTGGTAAAAAGAATTTTAAAGTACATTAATTTCTGTTTAATATGATAATGCAACAAAACTAATTTTATAAAAAATTTCATTTTTAAAAATTTTAATTTCAATTTTAAATTTAAATTTTTCAGAAAACAAATAATGAATTTTTTTAGAAAAGTCTCAAAAAATTTTGCGTTTTGTCTTTGTTTGTACAAAATTTCAAGTTGGGATCTCAATGAAATCATATTTTTAAGAATTTTTGAATAAAATTTGACTTAAGAAATAATGATATTTTTTCCGATTCTATTTAGTTAAATATGGGGTTCTCTCACTAGTGTTCCTCTAGTGAGTAGTAAGTAAGCATGGCTATGCCTGAAATGAGCTGACATGAACTTGTATGTCGGTAAGTGCCCCCCCCCCCCCCCCGCACCACCACTTTTTATCCTTTTTTTTTTCAGAACTGTTTTTAAAATTAAAAAAAAAGTTGGTATGTAACGTAATAAGTATGACAAACGCTGCCAAACATCAGTAGTGGCTGAGGCTCATAAAGGGGGGGGGGGGGACAACAAACACTAAAAGTCGGGAAAACTTTAACAGAGAAATAGAACCACGGGTATACTCTATATACGTCGTATTCTCTCAAACATTTTTTAGACATATTATGTATATGATGCATACACATATTGTGCATGATGGATTACTGGGAGCATACCCGCAGAAAAATTAATGGGAACATCACTGGATAGAATTAAACTTATTTGCAGCTTTTTTTTTTTTTTTCAGAAAGTGGGATGGAAGGGAGAGGAGGGGGAAGGGGAGAAGCAATCTGTAATGAAACTTAACAACATGGAATGTTATGCTCAAAAGAGCAAGTTAGTTTGATCTATAACTGCTTCTGGATAGATCTTGTTGCATTACTCTCCTTTGCAACAAAAATTAAAAAGAAAACAAGCAATAAAGAAAAGAAAAAAAAACAGCTGCACTCCAGATGTTGTAGAAAGACAGTTATGTGTGGACAGACATATGATCTGATACTTTGATTTATTTGTAGTTTTGTGTGAAAATAATGGAAAAATATTAAAACAACATGGGGAAAACACTATTTTGCTATGCTCTTGGAGCAAACTATTTTCCTCCTTCCGATACTGAAGGTCGGTGCTGGGGTAGGGGATGAAATGAATCATAACTTTCCTTATCAGATATTGAATTAAGCAAGTACACTTTGTGAAGTTATCATATAAAAAGGAAGACTTGGTCTGAGAAAAGAAGAAAACATATGGGGTAAAATAATTCTCAATTCAATCCCTACGTGAGGCGAGGTCACTGAATAAGTATAGTGTTAGTTAGTCGTATGTTTGGGTGCGTGAGAGGGGGAGGGGGGATATACTTCGTCTTGTTTTAAAGAAGAACATTTACCACCTTTTAATAAATTAACTGTTAAATTATTATCTGTTTTGTTTCATTTTATTTTATTTTTTTACATTTTGAAAGTAAAAAAATTGAAAAATTAAAGGTGATGGTGCGGGGGGGAAGGGGAGCTTACCAATCTACAAGTTCATGCCAGTTCATTTCAAGCATGGTCATGTTTACTTACTACTTATTTTACCATCACCAGTAAGAGAATCCCATATTTAACAAAATAGAATCTGAAAAATATCATTATTTCTTAAGTCGAATTTTATTCAAAAATTCATAAAAATGTGATCCCACTGAAATTCCAACTTGAAATTTTGCACAAATAAAGATAAAATCAACAAAAAGTTTTGATTCAAAAAATTCATTATATGTTTTCTGAGAAATTTTAATTTTAAATTTAAATTTTTAAAAATGATTTTTTTTAATTAGTTATGTTGCATATCATATTAAACAACAACTAATGTACTTTAAAATGTTTTTTACCAAATCTTGCTATCTATATTTTGTGCTGCGTTATCGTCCATTTTATGTTCAAGCATACATGAAAAAAAAGAGGGTTTTTCTACAAATCAAAGTCTTATAAATAAAAGAATAAAAGAGATAAAATCTAAAAATTTGGACTTTTGATGGCTTTGAAAAGTAGAATAAATAAGCCAAATTTCAAAGAAATACAAAAATGTAAGTGAAAAAATTTCTCAAATTTTTGATCACTTGACATGGAATGACCCCTATCCCTTTTTACTTAGATTTCTTAATTATACATAAAATTTACTACCCAACGCATCACTATGGAAACCCTTAACACAGACAGCGGAAAATATAGATCTTCCATGGCAAATAATAAGATGTTATCAGATTTTCGAAATAGGTCAGAGACTATCTTCGTATAGAAGCAAATGAATAGTTTAATTTCCTCCTCGCTATTTCCATTATCTATATTTGCTGAAGAAAGAGACAAGATAAAACCGCGTAAGAATGTTATTCTGCTACGTATAGACTTTTGTTTCTTCTATTTTTTCTTTCGGTTATGCATTTCATAATGACTCAATATATTTTTTTATTAAAAAAATAGAGAAAGAAAAGAAAAAAAACACTAGTTAAATGGAAGAAAAAGAGTTGCAATATCAGATTTGCAATTTCGGTCTTTTTTCAACTCGGTTTGATGAATTATTAGCCAATTAAATTTAATTTTCAGAACTATGTAAGTATGGGAAACTTGTATCCTCTTTCCCCCGCTCTTCTGAAAATTAAAATGTTCAAAATTCGGTTTCTTTTCTTCATAAGTGTGACCATCCTGTGTTTCACGACCACCTCTAAAAGCGACCTAAGCTGTTTTTTTTTTCTTAATTCCCCCCCCCCCCTTCAAAATCTGTTAAAAACAATGCGCAGCAATTTTGAGAGAGGGCTAAGAGCATTTAGAAACACATTATTTGCTAAAAATTTAATCATCTGCTCTATATAATTTGATGGATGAAGGGGAATGGGGGGCAAAGTTAAATAGTTAAGATGATTGAGCTTTTTCAAAATGAACAAATTGAAAATTTGTTTTGAAAAGTACAGTATATAAAGAAAGAACATAGTATTTTACAATGAAACTTTCCTTGAAACAATTTTTTTTATTTTTGGCAGTATAATTGTGCCTTCAAAAAAAGTGGCTTTTTTTTTTTTTTTTTTTTTTTTTTTTTACGGGGCAAAGTGAAAAATGAAATTTTTTTTATTTGATTGGGGAAAGTATTTTTGAACGAAATAATGAGTAAAGAAAAGGATAACCAATTAATGAAAAGATAATGAAACAATAAAATTAATTAATTAATTAATATCGTAATTATTACGTGAGGGAAAAGAAATGAGTGAATAAAATAGTGGAGGAATACGAAAATAAGTGAAAGAATGAATTTACACACAGAAGTGAATTTTAAATGAAGGAATGTAAATAAATTAGTCAATAAATGAATACGTAAGTGATTTAGTAAATGATTAAATGAGTAAACAAAATGAACTATTTCACTTTGCCCCATCTACTTTGCAGCGCATGCAATTAACTGATTGTGAAAAATATTAAAAATACAAATAAGCTAAATATTAACTAAATAAATACTGCACCGAATATTAGAAGGTCCTAGTTGAAATTTTAAGTGTCAATAATAAGAATTTTATTCTTTGATAGCATCAAAATAATTTTTGACGTTCAGCAAAATATTACAATTTGAGTATCAATTTTTGAAAATTGCTTGTATTATCATACGTTTTGATTTTCAGAGGTAATTTTTTTTTTTTTTTTTTGACTGGAATGATCACATATGGTACTACATAGTTAAAACATTACTAGGTAAGTGGCACTAAAAGTAGAGTAAATATTTCACCATTTCACTTTGTCCCGCTGTTACACTTTTATCCCGCTATTTCACTTTTGCCCCACATTCCCCTACTAAGGCCGGGGGCGTGCACAGAAATTTTCGGGCTTGTCACAAATGTTTTTATGCCCCCCCCCCCCAAGGGCGCACATATAGGGAGCAAATAAGGGCTCAAGCCCCCCCTCCCCCCCCCCCCCCCCCCACCCTTGAAATTAGAACTTTCTTGCTTTTAGTACTCTTGCCTTTGCAAAAATGTAAAAACATTTCTTCTCCAGCAATTAATGAATAAGTTATTAATAATGTTAAATTTTAAAAATCTAATCTGTACTGAAATCGATTTCTATGGGGAAAATATCCTGCTAAACCACGAGGGAAAATATCTGAATTTCAGTCCTTGACCATAATGATGCATTCTTTTCTTTCACGCTGGAGTAGTGGATATTTTAAACTTTCAGCGTCAACTTTCCCACAAGACCTTCATTTGTTCGGAATACCTTCAACTTTTTTTTAAAACATAGGTTTATCTTAACTGTGTCATTTTTTACAAAATAAACCCTGCTGTTGAATCGGTTTTAAACTTATTTTTTTATTCGCGAGCTGTAAAAATGTTTATCAAAACTTAAGAACAATGTCTGGAAGGAAGGGACATTGACCAAAACCGTTTTTACACTGCTTTCTTATGTCACCAGTATCTATCTGAATTTAATTACAAAAAGTGCCATTAGTGTATTTTCATTGAATGAAACTTTCTTCAAAGTAAACGATGGGTTAATCTGCTTTTTTTTTTTTTTCAGAGAAGCTTATTTAATATCTATTGTTATCAGTTTAAAGACAACTTTATGCTGATCGTTTGTTGCAATGAACCTTTTTTATGAGTATCTGCAAATATTTACCTTGATAACGTCTTTATCAAGGGTGAAACTTATCGCTTTAGTAATAAGAATGATAATGATATGCATTCATGTCTGGCGAATTCAAATCACATTTTTAACAATCAAGATAGAGATCATATCAAAGAAACAAAAAATTATGACGAATCCATCAAACGTCACATTAGTTGCGATGTCGATCCCATTAAAAACTCATTTTTAACGACCTCGGTTTTAACAGTCTGCGAATTTATTTTTGATTTCAAGTAACCAGTATTATTTTTTGATTTTTTATCACTTGATCTTGCTGAAAACATTTGTATCTGGTCATTAAACTAAAATGCAAAATGGATTTCCTTACACGTAAAAGATAATAATACAACGTTAAAATGCACAAATTTGGAACAAACTTCAGGCACGTATTTCAGGGTTACAAGGAACACGTTTTTCAACGCAAAAGAAGTGAGCTCATGGATGAAAAGACATTCGACGAAAGACAGTTTGGCTTTTTTTGAATGTCTTGTTTGCTGTAAGTTTTGTATAATTTAATGTTGCATATAAATATCTTTTACTTTTCAACATAAATGTATTTATTTATTTATTGCTCCTTTACGTGATTCGGTTCGATTTAATTATCCGTATCATCTATGGATACTTGTAGTTTTCACTAAGCAAAAATAAACTGAATTAATCTATCTGTCTCTAATCTAGGTATCATTAAATAACTTCAGATCAATGCACTTTGCATCCAAACATATCACCTCTGTTGCTAAGTAGGTAATAAGATTCTGAAGGGGGGGGGGGGATGTCTCTAATCTAAATAAACTAATAACTTCAATCTAAATAACTTCAGATCAATGTATCACCTCTGATGTTAAGTAGGTAACAAGATTCAGAAGGGATGGAAAACAAGTTACTATATTTGCTTTCAAGCGTCTCAGAATCTCTTACATTGTTTTAAAAATCCATTAAACCCACGTCATTCACCGGAAAAAAGTATGAAAAATGCTTGGAGGAGCTATCAGGCAAAAAAAATAAGCGTGCTATGCTCTGAAAGCATTAGATTTCTGTTTAAAGCAATAACGGAAAAAGATGCCTTCCACTCTTATCCACGCTCCATGGGAAGGAGATAAGAGCGGGGATATAATGTGATGGCATACCAAAAGTTTTCTCTTTTATTCAGCAAACAATGAAGCTCTTCTAAAGGAAGATTATGAAAAAAGAAAAGCCCATATTTCGATCTTTAATGTAGTTTGGTGATATTTGGTAGCTTCGACTGAACGTGTTTCGCTGTGGTGAAACGAGAAGGCAAAAAATTTGCATTTGATTTGTCTCTTCTTGTAATCGTCTTGCATATATTAGAAATTGAATCAATGCGCTATTTTTTATGCAGAAATTTCGGGGTAACATTCATAAAAGAACAAGGGAATGTTCCGCAGAAACTTTAAAAGTAAAATTTCATATTAGAATAAGGGGATGTTCATTGTGTTTGAATCCTTTTGTTGCAAATATCGTTTGAGCTGTAACATACCAGAGCGAGTCTAAAATTTTGCAATAAATTATTTATTTTGTTTCTTTAATAATGCATTATTAACTTTAGAAACGCAGCATTCCAAGTAAAAGCCATTATGCTATATCGTTTTAAGTACGATACCACGACGATGATAAGATTTTATTGTGATTATCATAATGATAATCACAACCAGAAACCAAGCACCCCTGTTCCTTTTTTTTCACAAGATTTTTTACTTTTCTTGAAACTAAAAATGTTTAGAAACATGCTGAAGAACATGTTGTTCGGATGGAACACCAAAAACACCCCTGTTCCCTTTCTTCAAAAGATTTTAAGTTTCTTTGTTCAGAAACATTGTGAAGAACATGTTGTACAGATAGAACACCAAAAGACCACCCTGTTTTTCTTCTTAAAAGATTTTAAAGTTTCTTTGACTTACAGATGTTCAGAAACGTGATGAACTACGAATTCGTACGTAGGTTGTACGAATGGAACACCAAAAACCAGCCCTGTTCCGTTTCTTCACAAGATTTTAAATTTTCTTTAAATTACAAATGTTCAGAAACGTGCTGAGAAACATGCTGCATGGATAAAACACCAAAAATCCTCCCTATTCCTTTTCTTTACAAGAATTTAAATTTTCTTTAAATTACAAGTGTTCTGAAACGTGAACACTCAAAAACGTGTTGTACGAAAGAAACACCAACCGGTATTCCCTTTTTCACAGGACTTTAATTTTTTTTTAAATTACAAATGCTCAACGCAACATACTTTTCTTATGATATTAGCGCTTAAACCGGGTATACTTGGCAACGCAATGCCTTTCCGTTCATACATATAAAAGGCAAAAACACACTACAAAACCTCGAACAATTTGAAAAACCACTCTCTATGCACACATATGATTTTAAACACTTGTTAACCACTATATTTTTCCCCAAAAGGTGTTATTGACGGCTAGTGAAAAGTGGTGTAAGTCACAAAACGCTGCGACGACTTAAAGCCAACAATTAACAATAGTTTGGCACGTACATAAGTCTTATTTTAGAGATAAAATGGATTATTTTACATGTAATAAGTTTTAAGTTGCTTTTCAAATAGTCGTGATCTAATTAAATATTAATGCGAGAACCATCTTTAGTAAAGGGCGCATAGGAAACTCATGAAGACCGCATGCAGGATCGGTCGCACGTTTCACAACTCCGCACCCTTTTAAGAAAATAGTTTAAAGCGTTAATTTTGTTGTCCGACCATTGCAGAAGCAGGTATTTAAGCCAGTAGTTGTCATGGTATTATTTTTTCCCACTTGTCACTTAAAAGTCAGTTTTTAAGAAACCATGCTCATTGGAGTCACTTTTTATCCTTTGGTTATTCTGAATGTTATTCTTTTTTAAGAAAGAGATTTCTAAAACACTTTTTGATAAAATTCTCTCTCAAATTTGTTAAAAAACCACAAATTACCCTGATGTTTAGAGATGAAAACAGTCGGAAAAAAACCGGAAATTATCGAAAAAACGGAAAAAAAGCGTTTTTTTTTTCCGAAGGAATAAATTTCCACTTCGGAAAAATTGAAAAAAAAAAAAAAAAAAAGAATTTTTTCAACTTTTCAGGGTTTTA
This sequence comes from Uloborus diversus, assembly GCF_026930045.1. Lineage (NCBI taxonomy): Eukaryota > Metazoa > Arthropoda > Arachnida > Araneae > Uloboridae > Uloborus > Uloborus diversus. The sequence goes on along the minus strand of NC_072737.1, from coordinate 113,110,493 downwards.
GTTGAAATTTTCAGAAAAAAAGTGATTAGAAATTTCTCACGCTTAAATTCTGATGCAATTTCCTCCCCCCCCCTCCCGTTTTATGTTAAAATACTGTCTAACGTTAATGCAAGTTGTTGTATGACAATATAATTTGCATATAGATCAAAAAATGTTTAATACTTTTTACAAAAAGGCTTAAACCAATAACCTTAGTGAAGAATTTATTTTCCTTCTTCATAAAACAAACAAGCATAACTTTAATCACAAAACTATGTTTCTGCTGACTGTGAACCAAATGTACAGAATGCGGCAAAAAAAAAAAAAAAACCCGGGCAAGCAATTTCCCAAGAAACTTTATTAAAAATAAATAAACTAACAAAACACAAAAAATAATATGAGAAGACCTTTAGCAATCATTAAATTTAATTGGTTTCAAACTAGCAGCCTTTTGCAGTAATACAGAGATGCAACTGCTTATTGAAATTTTCATTCAAGGGCGGCAAATCCTTTTATCAATCCTATTCCCTATAAAGCAACTGGTTTAGAGAATTCAATTTTATGATTGGATTGAGGTCGAGCGAGTAGATCGTCCACTCAAAAAATGATATCTTGTCAAAAACAATGCGCTTTGAACCACTCGTCTTTTTGGCCATATGAATCGGTGTGGAGTTAAAGGAAAATGTCCAGTCTACAATGCTGAAGTGCTCTTAGGCCCACAGAAGTACAACAATAACTTCTAAAATGTCCTCTGGCTCACTTCTTAAGCCAATTTAACGGCCCTCATCCACAAAAAACTAGAGATTTTTTATCGCTTGTCTTGGTTTCATCTCAGACCAAGCCTGACTTCGAATTTTGGCGATATCTAACACTTTCTAAGGTTCTTGGAGTGTCTACCAAGGGCGCCCATATGCAAAATTTTAAGGGGAGGGGGGCTCTGATATTTTCCCCATGGTTTAGCAGGATATTTTTCCCATGGAACCCGACTTTAGTACAGATTAGAGCTAATAAAATTTAACATTTTTGATAACTAATTCATTAACGGCTGGAGAAAAAATGTTTTTAATTTTTATAAAGAAAAAAGTATTAAAAGGAAGGAAGTTCTCATTTACAAAAGAGGGGCTTGAGCGCCCACTTTCCCCCCTATATGGTAGTCTATGGTGTCTGCAGACCAAATCCTATGGTTCTGGGGGATATTAACCGATTGAACGGTAAATCTTGAAAGGTATCGGTTGAAAGGTATCTCTTCCAGCGTGGACTTGCGGGCCCGTCTCAAACGTTTCTGGCATCTTTAGAGTCATACGAATGTCTGAATTTTTGGAACTTGCAAAACTTCTGTTTGAGCAGTTTTTTCCCTTAGTCGCACTTATCGGTCACAAATTCTCACAAAAGACTGCTCTCGTGGAAACCCGAGGATTTCATTGACCTAACGATTTGGATGACCTAACGATTAACTTATGTTCACTGTTCATTTTTGTACACTTTCCGGACATCGACTATCATTTCCAAGCCACTTGAAACGGCATGCCGTTTCAAATACTGTTTGTCGAGGCACAACAAGCAAACGAACTGTCGTTCTACTTGGTTAAACAACTTAAAATAGCAGTTATTTCGCTTAAAATTGTGAGAAAACCGAAAAACAGTACATAAACTAGGTAATATATTGTAAATTATTTCCTAATAAAGTGAGAAACAAAAATAAATTAGGTACTCATTAAAATGAAATTACCTTTCTTCCATTCGATGATAGTCTTTGTCCGATATTTTTTTTACCGCACCCTGTATATACTGCCGTGCTAAGCAAAAAAGGGGACTTTGCAGTTGGGCTCAAGATATTGTATTTTAAAGTGTGGCTCTTCCATATATTTGATTCAGATGTCTTTTTTTTAAAGGATTTTTCAAAACAATAGCTCTTGATCAAATGACCCTAAAACATTTTACTTATTAAGTAAAATACGGAACAGAGAACAACTTGGTTATAATAACTCAAATTTGTTCAAAAGGGCTGGTATGACTACTTTTACTACTGTGCTTAGCACAGACGTATGAATAAACTTAAACTCCAATTTAATTTTGGTTCAGCTTAAGAAAAACCAATTTAGTTTTGATTTGGACTTAGACTGGATTGGAAAAAATCAAAACTCAATAACTTTCATTTTCAAATAGTAACATTGTATTATTTTTCTTCCAAAAAAAATATCAATCATGTTTGAAAGTCGAAAATTTCAATTAATACTTCAAGTTTCAAAGGCAATCTAAAATAGAAAATGTAATTGTTATGATTAGACACACTATACCCAATATTATTGGTTGAGTGATGACTTATTTCTGGGTTTGACCATGAAAGCCCTCTACTTAGTTAAAAAACGAAAAGGTTTTTTTTTCTTCTAATTAATCTTACCTTTATATGTATTTCTGTCAAGCAGAAAAAGAAGATGTGTGGATAGCATATATTTTTTAATGCTTAACCCTTTATATGTTACAAGAAACACAGAGCTATTAAGAAACCCAAATTTTATTCATAAAGAAATCAAATTTTCCATTTTTTCCAATTTTTCCACCACTTCAAAATTTCCGGAAATTTTACATCTCTACTGATGTTACAATTTTTTTTTTTTTTTTTTTTATTGATTTTAAGTTTACGAACGATCTTAAAATCAGGACAATCCCCTACAAGTTTTTGAGTGAATATATTTTTCTGAATCTTCTATTGACTCTCACACGTTTATACCGAACATTGCAACAGGGGTGCCAACCGGGGGGGGGGGGGGGGGAATTATGGCTCAAGTTGCGCCATAAAAATTAGGGGGAGGGGTAAAAATGTTTTTATTCATTTAAATTTGTTCAGTGATTTATTTTTAATTTAAGTTATTTATTTTATATTTTTCTATTTTATTCTGTTCGTACATTTTTTCATTTATTTATTTAATTTTTGTGTGTTTCATTAGCGTAGCACAGAAAATTTTCGAATAAAATAGTAATAGTGATAATAGTTAAAAGTAAATAAATATCCAAATAAATAAAGAACATTTTTAAAAAAAATGTTTAAAATTATTAAATAAAATAACAAAGAGAGCTAGGAAATGAGAAAAAGGGGGAAAGAGGGTTGAGATTTTTGGGGGGGGGGATTTGCGCCCATTGAACTTGGGGCGGGGGATGGGCACCCCTGCATCGCAATATAAACTATTCGTCGAAAACTCAAGCACTGCTCAACTCCAGTAACGAGGAGAGGTGAACAACAACATGGCTATTTGAATTGTTCACGCTCGGAAAAAAACATCGCTGACTTGTCATTTGCCAACATATATCTTCCGCTCAATGTTGGAAGAAAATTGAGAAATCGTAAAATGCAAAAGAACTTTGGAACACGGCTTGATCGAAAGGGACTGGCAGAAATAAAATAAATCACTTTAAAGAAAGATCGACCGAACTCGACGTCAGTGCTTTGTAAGGGAAGAGCTCTGGAAAGTAGGTCACATCAATTTTGTTATTATTGGAAACTAACTTCAGACGTTCCAGCAGAAAAAAAAAAAGTATTTTCGAAGAAATGGACTAATGGTTCACGCCCTAGCAGGTGAACGATTTTGTAACAAGAAAATATCTAATAAAATGAGCACACAATTTTAAAGAGAAATACCAAAATTAAACCCAAAAGGAGAAGAATCTTTTTCAAAGAATGAAATGCAAGTCGCAGTTTTTATTTCTTAGTGATTATCTCTTATTGTCATCTTTATTGCTTTTATTTGAATTGGTCAGAAAAAAAATATTTATTGTAAAAGAATAATTCCATTTTTACCCCTTTAGCCGCCATTTATTACTACCGTTTTGTTACTATGTTTATATTGTAACAAATTTAGTCTTAAACTTTTTCTTGTCAAGAAATTTGGGGCGATAAAAGCTTTTTTTTTTACCTGTAATATATATTTTTTAAATCTCACAATTGAAACAAATAAAGAAATAATTAAAATTTTTAAATAAAGGTGTAAATTATTGCAGAGTTAAACAACCAAGAGAACAGATTTTTAGATTGCATATACATGGTTACTATAAATGATTCTTTCGTTTCCACAAACTATATGTATCCCAAATAATTTCTCGTGCAACTGTGAGGAATACGGATGCTTGCCAATTTGAACATGAAAATGTTAAATTTTAAAAGATATCTAAAAAATAAAATTAATAAGGGGCCATTTTTTAACTACACGTAAGTAACAGATTTTTTTTTTCTTTTAAGTTACGAGTAAGGTCAAGGTGAACATTTACCTCTATTTTAGGAAGGGGGAGGGTTGCATTTTTGGAATGTTGGCGCGAAAATAATGTTATTGAATCATATTCTAATAAATTTAAACGGATTTCTAAACATGCGATAGTCTATTAGGAAAAGCGATGCATCCCAACTGATCTTTATACTGCAAAAATCAACTCAACAATCTCTTTGCACGATGAAATAAATGCGGAAAAACAGTGGTAACGCATGTGTCAGTTCGGTAGCAAATGATTTCTACTTCGGTGTTACATATTTGATTGTTAGATATGACGAATTTCCCACAATATGATCGCTGACCTTGACCATCTCTAATTATAAATTCAAAAATTAAAACGCATTATTATGATAACGGCAATAAATTTATTTTATATTATGCAAAAATAGATTTAAAAGTTAATTTATTTTGTATTTCAACTTGCGTTACCGACATGATCTTTCATTTGGTAGAGACAGAAAAATAAAAGTTGAAAAGATGAGATCTTACCTATAGTTCTATGCAAATGAAATGGAAACTTTCAATTGGAACTTGTACATCGCATAAAAGAATTTCTACTAGCACAATCCTTTGGCCCAAAATAAATGTTTTAAATGGAAATAAGCATTCCGGATATCTGCGCTACCGAAATGATTAGAAAACTTGGGACAAGCAGAAATTGCTTGTTTTATCTGTGTAAATTCATTTTTTTTCTAAAACACAAGAGCAATCTTCACAAATGCACGTAAAACACATTATTCCACTTAGTATTTGTTTTTGTTGCAATGTTTTATAATGCACAGGACTTTTTTAAAGAACGCGACTCAAACGATGGACGAGTTGTCGGTTTGATTTTGAAGCAACAAAAAGAGTTCCAGCCAGTGTCATAGAAAAAAGTAAAATCTAAAAGTTTTGGCATTGATTGAATGTGAGACGAAATTTACGAATTGAAAAAAAAAGGAAGTCTTTGGAAAACTTATCAGGGATTTGAGTTAGCACTTTTCCTGACATTCACCCAAATATGAAAATAACCACCAACTCATCAAGATTTGGAATTGGGTTTTGTGTTAACCAGATGTATGTGCAATATTTTTAAAATGGCGACGAAACATCTGTTCCTGCAGTGCTTTGGGTGCTTGTAAATGATCTTTTTCATGTACACTCACTACCAAAAAGTTTCAGAAAAAGCCAGAAACGCCACGATCCGCAGACCCAACCTACGACTCGTGGGCCCCATCCGGCCCGCGAAGCTAATCTGTATGGCCCGTTGTTCTGCTCAATGTTAAAAATCAAAAATCACGATTGATGATAATGTCATGAATTTCGAACCAAATATTCAGAAATCGGTTTATGATGAACATGCATTTAATAGAATTAGCATCAAGTAATTGAGAACAGCAGTTATTGCTTTGTAATTTTCTTTCCTTTTTCATGCTTTTCTGTGTTATTTAGAAAAGAATGAAATATTTTGATGTTGTAGATGTTCTGGCTCGTGAGAATGAGTTTAAAAAACAGAATCGCGGGTTGAACCCTCGGACAGAAAAAGGTTGGGCTCCACTGGCGTAGATTAACGTACCCCACGTACTTCTTAGCGACGTCCTGGTAATCAGGGGTGCCTATCCCCCCCCTCCCATGCTGAATGGCGCAAATTTCCCCCCAAAATTTTTCTCGCTTCCGAATCGGGTTAAACATAACAGTTTTTAGAGTTTATTTTCCAGTCCGGAAGGAGGGGGAGTAGCGGTAACAAATACCATTTGAACTCAAATATTTTTGGATTGTTGTTCCGTCTCGCCTTCCCAAAATTTACAACGTGGACCTTAAGTAAACAAGTATTGGAGACCACTGAGTTTTGCTACACCTTTTATTATTATTATTATTATTTAACGTATGAATAACTACAGGGAGAATGGATTCAACTTTCCGGTTTGGGATGGAGTCATTACTAGATAGATACAATATGAACCTTGAAACGGAAATATAATAGTCACTTAGGTCCGGGAGTTTCTTCCCCGGAAAATTTTCGAAATTGTGGCTTTAAAACCAGTTTTAGACGATCTCTGGTGATGTTAGGGGGATAAAAGGTTCAGTGGATCCTTCCCAGAAATTTTTCAATACTGAAACTTCAAACACGCAATTGTAGATATAGATAGTCTACCGTTGTATTAGGGAGAGGGGACGTGTTCGGGGACTCTTCTCCGATAAGTTTTCAAAATTGTAGTTCTAAAAACGTGGTTTTAGACTATCTGCTAGAAATTCGGGGCCTTGCTCCGGAAAAATTTCGCGATTAAAGTCTTAAAAACGCTATTTTAGGCTATTTATGGTTAGGGGACAGGCAGTTTTCTGAAACTGATTTCTCTAAAATTGCAACTGTAGCCGAACTTTGTGACGTTAAGAAAAAAGGGTTTTCGGAAGCTCTCCCGGAATTTTCTCGAAATTGAAGCCCCGAAAATCAAATTTAAGACGATCTTTAATAATGTTGACGAGAGTCGGAGAAGGGAGAGGGGCGCTCCACTTATATTTTTGAACTTGTAGCTTTAAAAACGCAGTTTTGATAGATCTTGGTAATGTTAGTGGAAGGTGAATTTCGGTGCCATTCCTTCGGAAATTTTTCGAAATTGATACTACAAAAACGCCATTCTATGATTGTCTTTGGTTGTGTTAAGGAGAGGGGGCGGGGGAATCAGGGTCTCTCTCCTATAAATTTTTCAAAATTGCAGATCTAGACACTCAGTTTATATGACTCTTGATGATAAAGAGGTGATAAGGGTGTTATTTGGGCATTACAGTGGGGGCGCTCTCCTGGAAGTTTTTCCAAAATTAAAGCCGCATAGCCAAAAAAGACGAATCACACACAGATACCCTGTAACAGATATTTTTCAGAAATCCTCAGACATGGATTCAGCTATTCAGCACGTATCGAAAATCAAAGCTAGAGAATTTTAACGAATCAAATATCCTTCTAGGCATATCAGATATAAAAGAAAGTAGAAGTGATTTACGAAAAATAATTAAAACACCTTAAGAACAGACTGTTCTGCTCCCATCAGCTAAAACCAACATCACTGAAAGTTTTAATAAAAATCATCCAATAGTAAATTGAAACAATCGGTTTAAAAATGGTAGAGAAGATGGGAGTAAAATGAAATGAAAAATTCTACATAAACATAAGCTAGTTTATGAAGAAAATATAGTAATTGTCGATTGGAGGGATTAAAAATATGTTATTCGCAAACTTCAAAACTAGTTCCTAACGATTGTCAAGGTGCAAATGAATCAATGAAAGACTAGAGCAAAGTTGTCAGTATTATTAGTGGTCAGTAACAATAAATAAAGAAGAGGGAAAAACTTTTTATTTTAGTCATTTTTGATTTCTCTCCCTCTCATCACTGTTACACGTATTCATCATACAGAATTGTGCTACTTCCAGAAAATTTATAATACATTAAGAAGATAGCAAATCGCCTGATCCAGCTTTGAAACGGACACCAACTCCATCCCGTCTCCTATGTTCCCTTTATTGAAAAAGAGACAAGTCGTTTAATTTTGGAAGAGTACGTGAAAAATGTATTATTGATGCATCTATTTCTTGTTGAATAAGTTTATATATTTTTCCTTCCAAAAATCAAAAATTTCATGTTTTAAAGAAGAAAAAAAACTTCTGGAAAAAAAATCCCCCCAAAAAATTTTGATGGCGCTACTTACGCCATAATCCCCCCCCCCCTGTGAGCCCCCCTGACTGGTAATGGTAATAGTCATCACGGCTGCATGCATTCCATCCTTGGGTTCTTCTAAAACGCTTTTGGTTTTTGGTGTACATAAAGCAGGTATTTAATGTACCACCATGCCACCAGAGCACTGAAAGAACAGGCGTACATCACACATACTGTAGCACATACAAAAAAAAATAATACTTTTCTTGTATCGTCACCATTTTTAAAATTATTGCATTCATATTGCTACTTGGTTTGGATGAGTTTTAGGTTATTTTTATATATTCCTTATCATTGTGAGTGCAATACTTTTTGATACATAACGTTGTGAATGAATCATTTATAGTAACCCTGCATAGATTTTCAAACATTTAACGAGGTAAGAAAAATGTTCAAAAGTAAATCCCTAGTAATTTGAATGATTCACCGATGAGGTTGAACCAGAGTATTTAATTTATCGCCTCAAAAATCTCTCCGTATTCAATTTCAAGAAATGAATGAATCACGACGTTTCTCACGGCTCCAGAACTGCCAGTACGATTTGTGGGAAGCAATTGAAATCCCTCCACCGGAAGTCCCAATGAGTAACCGTTATGAGGATTGCGAGTAGAAACAGCGGCATGGGCAATTTGTTTCCAGAGTTTGGAGAAATATGAGTCTTCATCTAAGCACCTTGCAGTGGGAAACTGCAAGGCATTCAAAAAATTAGGGGACACTATTTCCGCAGTTTGACATAATGGCTCTGGTTGTTATTCATGGCACAAATAGTTCCAGAAGACAAACGTGGAAAGGAGCAGTTTATAAATATATTTACGAGAAATTTTGTTTTTGAAAAATTGCAGTTGTTTAAAGTGTTTGAAAATGTTATGAATAAAAATTTTTAAAATCTGCAATGCAAAGCATGGAGGGTAGCCAGAGGGGGGGCAGGGGCTACTGCCTCTCTTTAAAAGAGGACTCCCATGTTCTTTCCAAATGGTCACCAAAGATAATTTTAATTTAAAACTGCAATTTTAGAACTTGAATTTCGAGACAATTTCGGAGGAGAGCCACATAAACGCTTTTTCTGCCCTCATCTAACCAAAAATGGCAAAGAAAAAAAAATTTACGTTGAGAAGAGGACTATATAATTTCAAGCAATTTCGGAGGTCCGTGCGAGAGGGGGGGGGGACTAGAAAGCACTATTTTGTTGCTCCTATGCTTAACTTTCCCTATGGAGAATTCTGTTGAATTGATTCACAAAATAATTATTGATCCATTTCTGGGGAAGCAATGCTTAGTTTAAAATTTAAATAATAAATAAATAAACTGATGAAACGAAAGTAATTTCACATCCCTCATACCTGGAAATATTCTTTTCTTTATACTAAAAACAAAAATGCCCATTTTTCATTCGAGACACACTCCTACATTTCCTCCTCCATCAGGTGCGTCCAGTCATCGGATGCCGATCGATAGCTGTAACCGTAATGGCCGAGAAAAAGCGTGGTCACTCGATGATAGTCATATGGTAAATACGACCATTACTCACGATTCACTTTGAAAGCAAATCGATGCAGATGAAGCAATCGCTTTTTCTTGCGGTTTTTGAAGAGACGGAGATTCTTGGCGTGGAAATGTCCCCGATCGGTCATTTCTGTCACGAAGACAGGCCCATTTGTATTTCATTTTATTCCACGTATTTTTGGTCTTTTAGCTATCGATATGAGGAAAGTGAGATGTTGAGAAGTATTTGTCCTTTGAAATTTAAATAAGCATTCGAAGAATGATAATCTTAACTTTTTAAATGGCAGTTTATTGTAGAGATCATGTTCACATGTTATTCTTTTTGTAATTGTCATTATTATTTTTATTATTATTACTGTTGTTGCTGTCAGCCGTTGTCCATCCATTGACAAATAAAGGTATCTAATAGTTGTTTTTTTCTTTTTTTTAATGTTATTATCGAATGTTATTTTGCTTTCAGTTACTTCAAGTGAAATTTATAACAACAGAACAGAAAATTTGGACGGTCCACGAAGATACAGGGGCACACCGACGGGAGGCTACTATGATCTTGAAAAAAAATCCTTATTCGGCAAATTTTGTCTGTGATGATTCGGTGAAATTATCATCATTTGGCGAAATTTAGAGTTCTATTCGGCCAAATTTGGAGCTCCATTCGGGCAAAATCATCATCATCCGGCGAAATTTGGTGTTCCTGTTGAACCTCGAAAAGGTTGTAAAAGAATCCTGAAATTTAAAAAAATGAAAAAAAAAAACGATTAGCAAGTAGGATGAATACTGTGTTATTCTACGAAGAGTCAAGTCTTTTCAATCTCGCAATGCCCTTCAACTTCTTATACTCGTTTTCTTCGGAAAACTTAATATTTTCACATATGCCTTTTTTTTTTTTTTTTGTTAAATTACTTCAGTAAGTCTTTGCATGCCACTCGTAATACTCCAAGGTGCCACACCGTGGCAACAGGGGCGTGCGCAGAAATTTTCGGGCCCTTCACGAATGGTTTTTACGGGCCCGCCACTATATTGTTGACTCCTACGTCCTTACTTATATTTCACCCCTCATTTTAAAAATCTCGGGGCCCGGCCAGCAGGTGTGTGTGTGTCCCCCCCCCCCGTGCACGCCCCTACGTGGCACACGTGCCGTCAGATTGGTCACTTATTACAGGAATAAGTAAATGAAGGAATCAAGTCCAATCATTAGCTTAGCAAAAGCTGAGGCAAAGTCACTTGACTCAACAACGACGAATGGTTGACACGTTTTGCAGAAAACTAGAGAAACCTAATTTCTTCCAATTTCCGCGGGATCCCGTAGGATTTTTAGCGGTATTCCCAGTATCGCAAATTTTTTTCCCATTTAAGTGTTTCCCAGCTTTTGCCGCTCATTAAACGATTTTTTTCACAAGCATCATCTGAAGTTTGAATCTTCTCCCTCGTATATCTGCAAGAAGAGCAAGTAAAACTGTATCTCATATGACTAACAACGGATTTACCATTTCAGAACACAATATAAATTATTTTTAAATAAAAAAAGAACCGACTTCAAAAAACAAAGAGGAACTAAAAAGTAAAAAATAACAGGTCATACTTTTATACGCTTTACTACCCAAACCTATAAATCAAATTTATTTTACAATTCCATTACAAAAATCAACTAAACTGAACACCCAGTTATAAAATAAACACTGATTTTAATTACTATACCATGAATTATTTTAATAAATAACTAATTATAAGCGATCTCTTAATTTTGAATAACCATTTGAAGTAGAGGCCTCCTATTAAACTACTACCTTAACGTAACTGACAACCCACGAAATCCTTAGTTAAACACTAGTTTAACAAAACGCGAAAGTCTTTAAAACTAAACCTACTCAGTTACGTGCACGTTTACGTGCACCGGTCTATCCTACTCTAAACCAGCGTTTCTCAATTTTTTTTGACACGTGGACGGGCAAACCCTTCTGGAAAATAATCGCCGACCGGGTAGAATTTCATTTTCTGTTTTTATTTCATTTATTTATTTATTTATTTATTGTTATTTTGCAAAAAAAAAAAAAATTATGACTTGCGGACCGTTGAGAACAAATGAAAAAAAAAAAAAAAAATCGAACAAGCAAAGTTTTTTTCTAACTTTTCTTTCGTGGGACATTAAAAACACATTGTGACACAGTTTGGAACGCGTGAAAAAAGAATTGTAAACACGAGTGAGGGGTTTTTTTTTTTTTTTATAACAGAAAATAAAGAAACAACTAATAAAAAAAACCCTTTTTTTTTACAATAAAAAACTTTCACAAAACAATATTTATGTGTAATAAGTAATTGTTCTAAAGTAAATTACACATAAGTAAATAAACATTTGAAAAAAATCATACAAATTAAATCAATAGCACAATTCACTTAGAAACAGTCAAATATGATATTTCCTTAGAACAGTTAGTAATCCAACGTTGTGAAGCACAAAAATTGCAAAATTATTGCAGACACGTGTTTCGGTGTCACTCTTCGGTGGTTCGAGAAAAGGACCTTTTCTCGGATGACTTTTCATCCAGAAGCTCACACTTCTTAGCATTGAAAAAGGTGTTCCTTGTAACACCGAAACACGTGTCTGCAATAATTTTGCAATTTTTGTGCTTCACAACGTTGGATTACTAACTGTTCTAATTTTCAGCACAAAGGTATTTATTCGTTATTTATGATATTTCCTTCTTTTTTTTTTTTTTTTTTTTTTTTCGTTTTAGCCTAGAATTTTTTTTTAACTTGAACGAACAAAAAAACTTTGAGGACCGATCAAATCTTTTTGCGGACCGCGGACTACTGGTTGAGAATCGCTGCCGTAAACGACGTTACCAACCACAGTAGTTATATTAAAGAGAAAGCATAGCGCGAAATGGCAGTACTTCATCACGTACGCTATTGGTGTTGAAGAATAGTTATGCTGCTGGTGATTATATTTCAATCAAAAATATCAACACCAAATACCTGGATAAATAAAAAAAGAGCACATTTTCAGAATGCATGTGACATAATTCGTGAATTACGCAACAGATAGTCATTTGCTGCACATAAATATAAGCTGTACTACACGTTAGTGACCTTGCAAAGTGTCAGTTCCCCTATAACTTTTCCCCACTTTCATAGATTGTGTCCTAAAACAAAGAAATGATGACAACATGTGGACACTGAACGTTGCTCTTTTATAGGTCATAAAAGTCGATACTGTGAAAAACCAATAACTCAATAGAAATATCTCTCATAATAAGTACGTGGACATGCCATAAAACCATAAAGATGGAATTGTTTCGCAAATTTTGGTATGGGGTGAAGATTGATGTGTCACATTATAGTAGACACTTGCTTTTAAGAGCTTCTAATTTGCGAAAGCTCGCGGTTTTATAATGGCTTATGCTTTGTTGCGAAGACTTGTGTTCATGTAAAATAATTATTTTTACTTTTCTGGCTAAAAATCGTAGGTTCGAGAATTATTTCATGAAATCACATTTTGGATGAAATATACTCTCGGCTTTTGGCGTTCTGAATTTAAATTTTTAGGAGAAGGGAATTTTCAATTTTCTAAATGAAAATCCGAGTTTATTGAAAGAGAAAATACGAGTATGAAGTACATCTCATGAGAAGAGACATTAGTCATTAATTTTTTTGAGCAATCACGATTGCTTATTGCTTTTATTTGACTGTTTTTGGCGTGCTATCATTTTATTTTCCCGCCGCCACCCTCCGCACCATCACCGTCGACCGGCCGCATCACGATGCTGCTCCCACAGCGAAAGCCGTCTCCAGGTTGCATCCATGTCCTACACACAGGGGCGTAGCTAAGGGGGGGGGTTTTGGGACAAACCCCCCCCCCCCCCCCCCACCCGAAAAGTTAGTCTCAAAAAAAAGAGAAAAAAGAAGAGAGAAGAGAAAGAAAAAAAAAGAAGAAAAGGAAAAAATTCCAAGCGATTATACATTATATATATATATATATATATATATTAAATATATATATATATATATATATATATATATATATATATAAAAGAAGTAACCCCCCCCCGAAAGTCGGGTCTAGCTACGCCACTGCCTACACACACGAGCATACATACACAACTACACACACGCACGCACACACACACACAAACACACACATACACACAACTACCCACACATACACATACAGACACCTACACACACACACACAAAAACATACACACAACTATCCACACACTCATGCCTGCACACAGACACAAACACATATGCCTACACACACATACACATACCCCTACACACAAATACACATGCCTACATAAACACACTCGTGATTGCGAAAAACATAATTTGAATTCAAGATGTCAAAATTCAAATTTTTTTTTTTTTTTTTTTCGAATTATGAGATCTTGAATTCAAATGATGTATTTTGCAATCACGGATTGCGATGGGACCCTATTCGTTGGGTTTCTTGAATCGACTAATGACTTTTATCGCCATTTTTTGGGAGGTCGCAGTGACCTCCCGCGACCTTTCTTCAAGGCACTTTTGCCGACTTCAAGACGAGTCAATTTACTTTTACCGAAAAGCCGGCTCATAAGAAATACAGTGAAACCCCCATTTTGCGTTTCTCAAGGTTCTGTATTTAAAAAAAAAAAAACGTGAAGTACTGGAAGGCGAAAATTAAAGAGAGGCAGGTCTTTCAAAAGGTATTATATATAAATTTTATAAAAACAACATTATTATAGATACATAGTCCTTCATTATTTGTAAGCTCATTTTTTAAGTAATCTGAATTTCGGGCAAACACGGTTTGATTCCTAGAACATTTTCATTGTTTTTTGAATCATCATTGATAAATCAATCTATCGTCAGAAAAGTTCAACTAAAAATTTTTGAAAAAATCTGCAACTCTCTGTAAAAGTTTATTTTAGTTCTTCAACTATTTAACTATGTATTTTTATTAACGTAATATAGTTAATCAAACAATGCATAGAATTGATTTAACTCGAAAATTAGCCCAGCTACAAAAATCTGCAGAAAAATTTAAAATATTCTTGTATATAGCATGCAACTAACGAAGAACTACTTGGGAAGAGAAGAAAAAAGAAACTATGAAAGTTAAAAAAGCTCTTAAAAAACTCTGAAAGTTAACTCTCGGAAGAACAGCTTTTAAATTAAGTTTCCTACCTTTTTAAGAGACGGTATAAAACAACTTTTTTTTATATAAAAAAAATTTGGTTTGGATGTTTTTTTCTTATTTAGGTCACATAATGAAATTCTACTTCTAAATAAATTCTTGTTTTTCAAGCGAGGTTTCATTTTTTGGGAGCAAAGATTTTTTACAACAAATATAGATCGTGTTGGGCATTTTAAAGAAGTATTTCACTCGCACTAGCCAACTTTACTTTTTTATCAACAAACACATAAGGGCGAAAGTCAAGTAAAACATCAAAAATCTAAAAACAATTAAAGGAAACGGTGCGAGTACTCATTTACGCGTTTTAGATTATTCTTATCTACTTTTTTTTTTTTTTTTGAATTTTTAATTTGGATGAATTTTTAGTTAAGATAAGAATATAATTTCAACATGCAAGGTTGTTCAGGCGGCGTCTCGAACTTAAATTTTCTGGAGGGCGGAAATTCTCGATTTGCCGATTAAGAGCTAAAACTTTTGCCGAATTATAAAATACAAGTATGCACACATATTAAGTACACAGGTGTGCCCACATAGGAAGGGTCATGGCGCAGACTGTGCCATTAAAATTTTTAGAAAGTTTGTTTTAAGGGTATTTTTCCCCTTTTTTCGGGGAGGACGCTTCGCGATATTTAGGCGGATGCCCTTGCTCTTAAGGGGGAAGCAACCCTGAAGTACATCTAATGAAAAGGGACATTTTCAAATTGCAATAATGTATCCGAATCTTCTAAATCAGTGTTTCTTAATTTCTTTGGTTAGTGGAATCCTTTTAAATGCTTCCTTTTTTCGCAGAACCCTTTTCGTTAATAGTTTGCAGTGGCGTAGCCAGGTTTCTGTTTGAGAGGGAGCCCAGTTTTTTTCGTCAAAGAGACTATCACATTAACTACTTGTCATTAAATAGCTAATTAAATAGACTTCATTATAGGTGAAACTAACTATTAATAACTGATAATTATTATTTATTATTCTCAAATACGAACACACTCCTACTTGTAATTCAGAGAATTTTTAAAAGGGATGAACAACCTCAGAATTAATGCATGAGTTATATGATTAAAATATTTTCATAGTTATGAAAATAAATACTGATGTGTTTTACCTACAATAATGTTGATAATCCACTAAAATTTCCAAAGAAAAAGGTTTTAAACCTTAAAAATTAAAATGTCTCTTATTTTCAAACAATTTTTTAGTTATTTATATATCAGCGACTTTGATGTCGCAGTGTGTTGACATCATACAGAGATAGACCATTTAGACGCTCATGACCGGTACTGCCCCTTAAATTAGTCCTCACTCGTTAAATGTTGGAATCGTCCTTTCAACTGTTGCTACAGATACTGATAGAGTGACTAGTATTAAGATTAGAATACTGTCAGCCCCGCTTAATCGGGTAACGGATAAACGAATACCCCGCTTATACAAGTAAAACGTCCTAGAATCGAATATTTTCCCATAAATGCAATGTTAAAGACCGCAGCTTAATCGAATAATATCCCCGAATAATCAACTAATATTGATCAGCTTTCGGAAGTATTTTTCCTGAAAAAATGTTTGAACAAACGAGATATTAATTAAGTAAGAACAATTATTGACGCAAAAATATAAAGTAATATTTTTCGTCTTGACATACACGTTAAACTTGATATACACGTTACACAGTTATGGGGAAAAGAAATTTGCTATGAGAAAACATTACTAGACGTTAAATCCCGGTTATCACAAATTTGCCATTTCAACTGCGCTTGCACGTGGAGTTAGCTTTTTGGGCTTTCTGTTTTAAGATTTCCTGTTGCTTGTTTATATTTAGGTTGAGCGAGAGTCCCACCAAATTAATGAATGTGATTAGAATATTTTCACAGCGATTTCGTGATATATTATATGAAAGTACGGATATGAATACAAACTTATAACCCCCTTCCTTTGTGTGTTGGGGTTAAAAACAACGATCCAGAAAGAAAAAAGTTCATTTCGTCACATGGTGTCATTCAAGTGCGGATCCAGAAATGTTTCAAAGAGGGGCGGCTGTTTTTTAACTTACCTTTAACTACGTATCTGATTACATATGCTTGGGTAGAGGGGAGGGCAGCGCAGCATTTTCATCCGAAACAAAAGAAATATAGAGATTTAGCCTGTTAGGCTCCCAAACCTGTTCTGTTATTTTGCCTCTGAAAAAGGTGTTCTAAAACTGCGTTTTAGAGCTTCAACTTTTTAATAATTCCGGGGGAATGTTTCGAAACTGCCTCCCCGTATAGCATCATCGAAAGTCATCTTAATTGCGCTTTTTCGACTGCCTCCCCGAATAGCATCATCGAAGGTCATCTTAATTGCGCTTTTTCGACGTTTCGGTTTCGAAAAATTGCCGTAGAAAAGTCACTACCAATCGCGAATTTTTAATTCTATTTTATTTAGAGACATTTGTGCGAACGGGATTGAACGCTAAGCGTCATTACCCTACTCTCCCTTACATAATAATTACATTCATTATTTATCATTACATTAAAATATTATTGTAAGTAATTAAAAATTAAAAAAAAAAAAAAAACTATAATCAACTTATGTAAGTTTTCAATACCTGGTTAATCTTTTTTCTGAGGAAAAAAATACACCATTGTCTTCATGCCACAAATTTTTACTAGTCCTCGAGTTTAAACATGCTGAGAAACGCTGATTTGGAGTAACTAGTATCCTCAAATAAAATCCTAATTAGTAAATCTTTAAAAAAAAACAGTATACTTTCCTCTTGCCGACATAGTGATGTATAACTAAAAGCGTTGGCCTCTTACGCCCAAAGACGCAGGTTCCAGCCTGGATCCAGTCGGTGGATTTTCAAGATACGGAAAATGGACATCATCCATGCTATATAACTAAGCGGCATACAAAAAATTCCTCGAATACTCATTTGGCTTTAAGTACTCTTAGCAAAATTTAATTCCTATCGCAGTTTTGCGCACTAGAGAGTCTAGGTGCCTCCCTCTGAAAGGGAAACACTGAATATAAAAATTCCCTTGGTAATAGCATCCGCGGATAGTTGTGCTACGTGAAAGAATAGATGCTATTTCAGCTGATCGCACTATGTCTGTAAAGCAATAAAAAAAAGCCTCTAACGCAGCCCCATCAGCAACTTCAACAAACTATAGTGGGCACTGCAGCCACCGTCTTATGGCGGATGAAAAAGGTAAAACAAACACACGCCGTAACGTATAAATTGCTTCTAAGCTAAGTAAATGACAGAAATTTTTGTTCGTATGTATGATTTTTTTTTTGTTTGTTTTTCATTCTTTTGAAATGACTTTTTAAAGTCTTTTAGTTTTTCTGAACCATGTAGAAAGAGATGAAAAATCAAAAAGCATTATGAAAGTTATAAATTAATGCAAATCACAGAGTAAGTTGTTATCAAGCAGCCATTTTCACGTTGTTAAATTCGATATTCATAAATTTTTGGTTCATTTCGAACGACATTTTTATTTTGTACTGTTTTTTTCTAAACATTAATACTTATTATGTACAGTTTCGCGACATTTCGAACATTTGATTACATTTGTTTTCACATTTTGCACAAACGTGACCGTGAATCGGTTGATTTTATTTCTAGCTATTTCATATATGTTTATATTTCTCAACTAAATGATTTAACTCTATCATGCTATGCTGTGTGAATCATCTACAAATCGCTCACGGATACGTAGTGGCAGTTTTGTTTTAAACCTTCAAGATGCATTTAATTCATTCGTCATGGAAATGATTTAACTGATAAGCGAAATGTCGTTGAGATACATTATTCTTTCAATAATGCTAAAATCTTAACCCTAAACAAATTGTTGGCGAAACTCTTCCCCCGACAATGGCAGCTTTTACAGAGCAATAAAGTAAAGTTGGCACGCTATTTTAGCGATTAAAATTCAAAGCTTTTATTTTTTATTGTTAAAATTCTTAATGTTCTTTCTGGATTTCCATTCCGTTCTGCGATAAATATTTTCAAGAATGCATACTGTCCATTTTTTTCATTGAAATGAAAAACTAATAGTTATTCGAATTCACTCAGAACAAGATAAATAAAATGTGTACTCAGTTTTATAGCAGATATTTTTGATGTTACGCTGTTGCGGATGACGATTCTAAATGATGAATCACGCAAATGAAAAAAAAAATACACATAACAACTGCTAACATAACTCAAAATGGTACACGTGGAACGCAATGTTTTACCTTTTTCGGCAATTTTGTAA
Source organism: Uloborus diversus (assembly GCF_026930045.1). Taxonomy (NCBI): domain Eukaryota; kingdom Metazoa; phylum Arthropoda; class Arachnida; order Araneae; family Uloboridae; genus Uloborus; species Uloborus diversus. The sequence continues at coordinate 113,091,655 of NC_072737.1, read as the reverse complement.
ATCACCGCAAGGTAGCGTATTCGAACTCTGGAGTTGCGAATTAGAAAAAAAAATCACTTTCAAAGTTTAAAAAAGTTAATTATCTATCTATAGACGAATATTTTAAATGTAATAAACTAATATTTAAACGCCTAAATGGAGCTAACCTTATTTTTCTTAGTTAAACATCACTAATTTTGTTTCAGAATATTAAGAAAGTGCTACTTTTAAATGTTAGAGGGTCTTCAATTGTTTTTTAAATATCCGAGTTAGCATATTCAAGTTCTTAACACATTTTCATTTCAACTTTGAGCCCAATTCTTAAATGAACGTATAATTGTACTATTTACGTTTCATCTTTTTCCTAAAGTAAGTTGCGTTTCATTCCAAATGAAGTTATATAAATTCCATTGCTTTTTCATTTCACTTCGATTATTTTCTCTCCACAAACGATCTACTAGAAAAAAAAACTGATCAGTTATACCAAAAACATTAAAATAAAAGTTTTCGAATTGAAAAAGTTACTCCAACTTCTAAATAATATGCAATTACAGGAAGATATCATGCGATTACATACATTGCTTTTAAATTTTATGTGCTCTTTTATTGGGAAAATAACGAAAACTCATTAAGGTAAGAATTAACGTTACGTGAAATACTATTTTAAAACTCATAATTGCGTGCAAAATAACATTAAAATTCTTTCAAAGTAATCTTTTGAAGGAGCAGTCATTTTAATTTCTGAAAATTGTTCTATGCTATACACATAATATTATTTAGAAAGCAATAGTTTTTAAGCAAATATCTTTATTGTGATCAAATTTAATTTTTGCATAGAAATAGTTTTTGAAACGTTGGAATTGAATGGATTGATAAAATAAACCATTAAAATAACTATTAAAAAAAATTAATTTGAATTTTGACATCTTGGATTTAAATTATGTTTTTCGCAATCACGAGAGTGTGTATGTAGGCGTGTGTGTTTGTGTGTGGGGGTATGTTTGTGTGTAGGGGTTATGTGTATGCGTGTGTAAGCATGTGCGTTTGTGTCTGTGTGCTGGCATAAGTGTGTGGGTAGTTGTGTGTATAAATGTGTGTGTGGGGGGTATGTGTATGTGTGTGTAGGCATATGTGTTTGTGTCTGTGTGCAGGCATGAATGTGTGGCTAGTTGTGTGTATGTGTGGGTGTCTGTATGTATGCGTGTGTGTATGTGTTTGTATGTGTGTATGTGTTTGTGTATGCGTGTGTAGGAGTGTGTGTGTGTGTAGGTGTTTGTGTGTGTGTGTGCGTGCGTGTGTGTAGTTGTGTATGTATGTGCGTGTATGTACACTCTTAATTCAAAAGAACGAAAAAATAACTCTTAAAAAGAGTGAAATCTATTGCGGGTGCATTCATTCTTTCTGAGTGCTAGCTTTATCGAAAAAAGACGCTTTACGAAAAAAACCAAGACTAAAACTTTTCATTATTGGCGTGAAATTCGGAAACACTCCTTTGAAGAGCGAAAAATAAAAACATTCTTTAAAAGAAGAACTCAAAAGCATTTTCATTGATTCGATTCTGTCACGTGATTTTGTTTAGAGAGAATCTTCTATACCTCTACGTTAGGCTTAACTAACATTGGTCGCGAATAGCAAGTGGATGTCGCTATCTAAATGTCTTCATTTAATGAATTAAAACACTATTTGTTGCCGAATGAGGATTCTGAAGGAAATGCACAAAAACTGAATGGTAAGTGCGAAGAATTTTCTTTTTTATTAAAACTTGTAACTGTTAATATTTCTTGAACTGCTATATCGTTACAAATCACCCACGTGCAATGTTACGGCGAACGTTTTGTAACTTTTTCTTCCAAATTAATGAGACTGTTATCAACAATTTTATTTCGGTCATCGAATCAAAAATATGACATTTGAAACAGTCGTTACCATCTTTGGTGTGTGTGTACTGTATATATATTTTAGGCAGGTGTTACAGACCCAACCATGCGCAAATCTATAGGTCGGATACCGAATCCGCTCCCGATGGTCGGAGCTCCAACCACTGCGTATATTTTAAATTAATCAAACATTGTTTTTGTGTATAATAAACTTTAAAGAGTATCATAAACTTTGTATAATACACTCATTCATATGTGTAACGGGCCATTCATTAATTCAGGGTCCTGAGGGGGAGGGGGGAATTCTCTACATACCCTTGCTTGGAGAGGGGGGTTGGTGGATCCATTCTTAAGTAATATTTTCCAAGCCGATACTTTATGTTAGAAATCCGCGGTCAAGTGGTTTGGCAAATATTATATTTCATTTGCTTCAGGAAGGTAAAAGTATGTATTATAGGATGAGCTGTTTTTTACTTGTGTTTCAAAGAATGAAACGTGTAAAATATAATAAAAGAATAGCACTGTGTTTTGCATGTCTTATTTTTAATTATTATCGCATCATATACAAAAATTATTTGTCGAAAAACATTCGGTCTAGATTCCTTACAGTAAACATTTCTTTACTCAAAAATGTTTTTGAAAAAATTAAAAAAAAAAAATGATAGTTAATTTAAGAACGATCCCAGTGATGTAATATTTGTTATTTTATTATTGTGAAGAAAAAAAAGAATCTTACGTAAGATGGGGGGGGGGAGTCTTACATACCCTTACATAGGGGGAAGGGAAGGTCAAAAATTGCCAAAATTGTCCTTACATAATTAATGAATGGCCTCGAAGAAACAAAATTGAATTCAAACGTATCTTGTCACAATTTATGAGTGACTTTTTAAATTAATTTGAACTGATGTAACTTTTAAAACATTATTAATGTTAAAAGGCACACCGAGAATATCAATATAGAGTTTCAAAATTTTAAATCTATTTATTTGGAACTGTGTGGGTTTTTAAGTTTTATTTCAATCTTTAGATTCGGAAATGTACGTAATATTGCAAGTGGATGATTTGTAACGATATACGAGTAGTTCAAGAAATATTACCATTTAAAGTTTTAATAAAAAAGAAAATTCTTCATACTTACCATACAGTTCTTGTGCATCCTCTTCAGAAACACTAAAAACATTTTTTTTTTCATTTTTTAAATTAAAAAACTATTTTTTTTTCAAATGAAATAAGTTTTAAAAACAGTTTTAAATTCAAATACACAGCATAAGCACATGAAAACACGTTTAAAAAACAATTTCACCAAAGGAGAGTGAAATGATTTTACCTATTTTATTCTAAAAAAAGAGTGAAATAGCGGCTTTCCAAAACGGAAAGCAACCACTCATTTAGGATATTAATTTAGTCTTAAAAAGAGTGAAAAACACTTATCAAAAGGGAGTGAAATTAGCTTATCCAAAAGGAGTGAAAATAACCGCTCCGCAAAAGGAATGAAATTCACTCCTATAAGGAAAGTGCGTTTTCGACCCTGGAAAGGAGTGAAAATTTACTCAGTCTGAGTTAAAATCGCTGGAATTTTTTAAGAGAGTAGGACATGGATGCAACCTGGAGACCGCTTTCGCTATAGGAGCAGCATCGTGAGGAGCCCGTCGACGGTGATGGTGCGGAGGGTGGCGGTGGGAAAAATCAAAAGACGCCAAAAACAGTCAAGTGAGAACAATAAGCAATCGTGATCGCTCAAAAATAGTCTTAAAACTTTCCACTCGTTTTAAAGTCAGTTACAGAATTCGATCAATGTTATTTCAATACATTTGCGTGATTTTAAAAGTATTAATATGTAAATATTTGTACTGATTGAAGCCTTCGTAAAAACGAATTAAATTTATTGTGGAACTTGAATATTGGTGCGAATTAGCATAACTATTGTGCAAATTATATTTGGTTGAACGCTGAAGAAGAACATGTGGTTGTGTTACTTGTATAATGGCAACATTGGCATTCTCAACTGGCCACAGGGCGACTAAATGAGAAACAAAATGTTATTCAAGATTGTTCAAATCAAAAAATGAAATATGGGACTGAGGTGTCCTTGCCGAGATTTTTCGAACAAAAAAAAAAAGAAAAGAAAAAATTGTTCGAATCGGACTATTCACTCAAAAGTTATAAAGGGCGGGAGTGGGGGGGGGGGGGGGCAGTCAGACTGGCCGACAAACGTTTTTCCCCATCTCAATAACCTACTTTCCAATTTTTAATGGTTCGATATTTATTTCATTATTTTATTTATTTTTGACTTTTTTTTTTCGCGAAGTTTTTAAGATGCGTTAAGCAATCTTTAACGCTTTTTTCTTCTTTCTCTGACTTTCACTGGGAAAGTAGGTTAAAAATTGGAAAGAAGGATATTGAGATGGAGGAAAATATCTGTCTGCCCCCCCCCCTTCCCCCCAATAACTTTTGAATGAATAGTCTGATTCAAACTTTTTTTTTTGTTCGAATGATCTCGGCTAGGGCACCTCCTTCCCATATTTAACTTTTTGATTTTAACAATTTTTCGTTCAATTTTGAGAAGTTCAAAAAAAATTAACATTAATGCCAACGGGGAAATTCAAGGCAAATATAAATCCCGAATTAAAAGGCGAATTTGCTTCAAACAAACTTTGTAGGAAAAAGTTTTTGAAGAGCCATGCATAGAAAATATCTTTTTGTGATTTGAACAATTTCCCTTCAATTTTTAACAGTTCAAATTCCTTAACATTAGCGCCTACGACGAAACTAAAAGTCAATGAAGATCCCGAAATTAAAAGCGGATTTACTTCAAACAAATTTTGTTGGAAAAAGCTCTTGATGACCAACTCCCGACTACGACTCCTAGAATTTCAGGGTAGTCGACTCCGAACCCGAGTCCTATACCCGAAAATTTGTCGGACTCCGACTCCACGACTCCGACTCTGACGCCATAGTTTTGATAAAACATTTAGATACAGAGGGTTCTTTATCCCAAAATAAGTCCGACTCCGATCCCGCAAACATTGGCAGAGTTGCGGGCTTTAAGTGAAAATGACCGATTCCGACTCCGAATCTTTGAATTAAAAACCTTCGACTCCCGAATCTGACTCTTTTACCCAAAAATGAGATTGACTCCTACTCCGCAGCCATGGTCTTTGCTGGGAAATAATTATTGTTGATATGATTTGTTTTTATTTTCACGCTAAAGTTTAAATTTATGTATTCGGTGTTTGGCGGAGAAATTCGGAGTCCTTTATGTTTCTATATATAAAGATTTGAGCAGACAATTTTTTTCTTTTGTTTTGATAAGGAAAATTATTTCTTTAAGTTGACATTTTGTTCTTTTTTATTTATTTTAAAAGTACATTTATTCATGTTTTTAAAATTATTTTTTGGCAACAGGGGAAAAACAAACGATATTTTCTTTTTTGATATAATATACTAATTTAAATGAGCTTTTTACCCCCCCCCCCTTTAAAAGCGATTAAAGATTTTTTTTAATGGAAAAAAATATATATTAGCTGCTTTGTTTAAAAGGTACTGCTACTTTGTTTGTTCGTTTATTTATTTTTTACGTATCTATTTCTTCAAGTGAGCTAGGCATACTATTTTATTTTTAGAAATCAGATTAAAATGTTAAAAAGTTCCTTCTGAAATAATTTGCGATTTTAGCTAATTTTGGGAAAATTGATAAGATATTATGAAGTTGGTATTGGTATACGGCAATGCAGGCTAGTTTAATTCTTGGCGGATCATCTTGTTCTTCTTTCTCTGACTTTTACTGGGAAAGTAGGCTAAAAAGGAAGCAGCTAGGTGATTCTCCAAAAACCTGACATTTTCCAACTACATTTTGTTTTTAAAATAAAAATGCTGAAAAAAAATCTGAATAAAAATTATACTTCCTCTTTGTTATAGAAACGTATTAACAGAAAAATAGAGAGAACTCACTTTAACTATATTGCACCCTCAAAAGAGAGGTTAAATGTTTATATAGCAAGAGACTGACAAGCAGTACCAGGATTATAAAATGAATTTCTTCATGGGTTATATAAAATGTAACTATAATAATAAAGAAATAACTGAAGCCTAAATCAAAAAATATGATTATTAAATGACAAAACAAAATTTATGTAAAACCTCCCTTAACGGACAACCCCAATAGCTAACACTCCGAATAACGGACATTCATTTCAACGCAAAAAAAAAATTGATTGCTAGATTAAAACTTCCTTTGAGTTAGCCATACACAGTACGATAAAATTTACAAAAAGAAAAAAGTTACCTTTTCATTACCTGCGAATGGGGTCGTTTCCAAAATTTTAAAAGTATTTTTTTCTGAAAGAACATGCTTAAAAACATAGTATCTAACCATTTTTTAAATAATTTGTTTAAGTTTAATATTTTAAAAAAAAATACTTAAATCGGAGCGCTTTTATTATTTATATTTCTTGCCGATGACATCACAAATGATGAAATGCCATTCTGTGTAGCCATTTTCACAGAGCAAAATATTTAATTCGCATCTTTACTTACGTGTATAGGCAAAGATATGGTTGATAGCAAGCGTAGAGCGCAATTTTAATTCGCTTCTTGATTATCATAACGTAGAAACGCGGTACAAAATGCGCCAAAGAGCATCATTTGTGACGTCATCAAGACCACGCCTTGTTTGCAAAATCGGACATATAAAAATATTGATTAAAAAATAACTGTTGGGAAAATGAAAGAATTTTCTGGGTCCATGTTATTTTCTCTGCTTATTCTATCAATTTCAGTGACTAAAAGTACTACTTTTGACAGAAGGAAACAACTCCATTGTTTTATAGTTCAGAAAATACAAACATAAAACAAAATTAAGGACGATTTTTGAGTGATTTTTTTTTTCTCGCGAATACAATACTTCCTTTTTTGTAAAAGGAAGTAAAAGAAATCATCAATATTAATAACATATTTTACTTTTAATTTGAAGCAACTACGAAACTTATAACAACTTTTCTAACCTATTTGAGCAACATTTAGTTAAACAAATGTCTAACCAATAAATCTCTTTTGGAACGATTCCTCTGAGCAACAACAAAAATTCGCAACTCCAACGAACTATAGGGGGCACTGAAGTCACTGTCTAATGGCGGACTTGAAAACTAAAACAAACGCACATGGTAACGAAGAAAATGCTAAAAGTGTCGTGATTTTTGTTCGTACGTATCATTTTTTCGCTTTATTCTTTTTAAATTAATTTTCAAAGTCTTGTGGATATTCTGGCCCACGTAGAAAGAAATGAGAATTCAAGAAGCATTACTAAACGTCAAAGATTAATGCAAACTACGTAGTCCGTAGTTCTAAGCAGCTATTTCCACGATGTTGAATTCGATATTTATCAATTCTTGATAAAACTAAATAATAATTGTGGCCTGACAAGAATAACAATTAATGCTGGAAAATTCAATATGACATTACAAATTGTTATCGAAAGAAGATGATACTTTTTTGCCTTGCTTGGCTAGCGCTTATTGTTTTCCATTTGTAGCCGAGTTATTTCTCTCGAATTCCCGAATCGGTTCATTTAAAAATTTTCTGTTTCGATTTTTCTAATTTCTGAACTACGATTTAATTGTGTCATGTTATGCAAATCATCAACAAAATTCTCACGGATATATGGTGGTAGTTTTCTTTTCAGTTGATTGACCATTATTTCCTTTCACTTATCGAATTCTGTAATCTTACTACCATTTTATTCCACTCATGATAAAAATTAAAAATGGTTTAACTAAAAACGCGAAATCTCGCCAAGGCTACTTGCTCACACTATACTAAAATTATAACCCTAAACGAATTTGGCGAAACCTTTCAGCTGAGAATAAAAGGAATAAAGTAAATTCTTTCTCGATTATTCATTTTGTTCTACGATAATATATTCAAGAAAATATTTTGCATACTGTCCATTCCAACTAAATACTGCTGTAAAATATGGTAAGTTTAATTAATTTAAGATTAAAAAAACTCCCATATTCTTACTAATTCATACAAAACAATAAAAAATTTTACCTTGTATAACGTTATCCAAGTTTGTTAATCCAGAATTTTCGCTTTCGCCTATTATTAAGGAAATAATGAAAACTAACATTATTTTGAGGAGCTCGAGAATACTACTAAGGGACGAATTAATTTCTGTAGCTGAAAGCAAACTAAGACACATCGATTGCGTTAATAAATACTCAGAACAAACTGCCTGTGTTTACGTCAACAGACACACATGGAACGCAACGTGGCAAAGTTTTAGTTACATTTGCAGTTTTGTAAATCACCGCAAGGTAGCGTATTCGAGCGCTGGAGTTCCGAATTATTAAATAAATAAAATTACCGCTGATAGGTATTTTATTTATCGTTTGCCAAATTTAACTTTCTTTTTTTCAATCGTTTTTTCAATTAATGTATTGGAAATAAATCCTTCTATTCTACGGGATGCATTAATAGTGTTTGAGAAATACTGCTAGGTAAGTGATTTTTTTAGGACAGGAGTATGACATTTTTTAGGACAGGAGTATGACATTTTTTAGGACAGGGGTATGACATTTCCCATACAATTTGCCTGTTACGTAGGCCCAGGATTATGTTTAAGGTAAATAATGTTATTTTTCTATTTTAACCTCTTAATTAAACCACACACTATGAGTAGAGTTAAAATTTTTCGTTTATTTAAAACAGAAATATTGTTTAGAAGAATGACAGCTAAAATGTTTACATTCCCTATTCTTGAACTTCAAAATGCCAATGAGAACAGCAGACAAATCGTATTAACAAAATACTCAGGGAATTCAACAAAATTGTGATAATAAACAGTTTTATAGTACAACAGATTAAAATTTTCTATTTTTATCTATAATAATTGAACTCATTCCTAGGACAGGAGAATGACATGACAGAGGACTGGGGACAAAGTTTAAAACGATGTACCTTGATGATTTAAATAATTTAATTTATTTAAAGAATGATATTTTACAACTTTAAGTATGCTTAATTTTGTACTGCAAATTGAATTTGTAGAAAGTTGATATACAAATTTTAAATAATTTAAATTTATTTGAAAAACGGATGAGGACACGCCAAAAGTGTGACTTTTTGGTTATTTAAAATTTTTTGTAGAAAATACTAAATGAGTTAATGTTTTAATAAGAGTAGAGTAACATCAGATAAGTTATTTCTAGCTATTAAAAAAATTAAATCATTTTCTGAGTTAAACAATTTTTTATGTTAGGCTACTGGGACATAATATTGTTAGAATTTTGGAGAATCACCCAACTGCTTTCCTCACCCTTATTTATAAACTGGAAATGTTTAAGTGCGAGATTTTTTTTTTTTTTAATTCCAATAATATCATATTCACATCACTTTTGGAAAAAGTATTGCATGGACGGTTGTAGATTTTTTTTTTTTTTTACAGGAAGGGGTGATTTTGATTTTTATTATTTCCTCTTTATTCTTTTGACTTTTATTATTACTCTTCTATTCTTTTGATTTTTATTATTACTCTTTTATTATTTTTATTGTTTACTTTGATTCTTAATATTTACTACTTGTCCTGGTTTACAAATGTTTCAGACTTCAAATTCGAAACATTTCCGGGGAAGAATCCCAACCTCCCTTCCTTTACGCCTTAACATCATCAAAGATAGTATAAAATAGCATTTTTTTGAACTTCAATATGGAAAAATTACCTATAGGGAGTCCCTTAAGGGAGGCACAATCTCCCTTATCACCCTTCCCTTGTATCCGCGTATGGTCAATTAAAATATAATTTGGAAAACTTCAATATTGCACACTCAAAAAGTTCTAATAGTAAGAATTGAAATTAGATACTTTGACCAACAGTGGTCCAAAATACTAGTGAAATTTGAATAATCACGATTTGCGTGCTGCCCTCTAGAAGTTTCGTGTTTTATTCCGCCTTAGATTCCAAAAATAATACATTGCTACCACTCATACGAGAAGATAATTTGTGCAACAGAAAACGGGAATCTGTTCCATTTTGCATAAGTATGTTCTCTCTTGTCGAAAACTTTCATAAATTCTTTATTTTTTGCTCTGCTGTTAATAGCGACATGAAATGGGGAAGTTGTCCTCTTGTGACTTCTCCCCTTTCCAAAGTCAAACTCCGATTAAATTACGAAAGTTTGGCCGTAGATCCTACTTTTTGCTTCCGTATAACTTCAACTTTCACTTTCTACGCAGAAAAAGTTTTGTATTGATTGAGAGAAAAATTGAGATTCCCAAACGAATAATGTAAGCATGATTTTCCTAAAAATGTTAAAATGGAAGTGTTTAAATGAACTGAAATGTCTGATATACAGTTAGGGTTAACTTTGAACCTTACGGGTCTACTTCGCACCATGGCGTTTACTTGACTTTTAAAGAAACTTTAGAAGAATCCATGTTTTGCTACACTCTTATGGCAACGTATTTACATCAGTTTTATTCCTTCTGTTTCACAAAACTGTATAAAGTCTGACTGTCAGGAGATGGCCCTTGGCCTCGCCTTATTTTAGAACCGTTAACTTTCATGAAAGTGCGGTACGCAGAGGAAAATTGGCGAAAGTAGGGTTGCAACTTGCAAGCACAGAACGCTGAGCCTGTAATTTTTACTTTTTCGCCACCTAATGCAGTTCCTAACAATACTATTGTTATTCCTAAAATTTTAAAAAAGCATTAATGCAATGTACAGAAAAAATATGATGAGAAACTTATTTAAGTCCCATTTATTATTATTGAGTTATTAATTATTAATGATGTCGCACTTAGTCATCTAATTCAAATTGTCCTTTTTATTTCTCTGAGAATTGGAAAAATTTAATTCTTCACGCTACACTTTTCTTTTTCTTTTTGAACCAAATTCTGAACTTCATTTACTAAGCGCAGTTTTTCAGACCTTTTTTTTTCCCCTTCAAGACCTTTCTATTTGTTTGTTTTCTAGCAAGAATATTAAATTAGAAACTATATTTTAAAACTTTCAATATAAATTATTTATTTCTACAAATCATAGTTTTTCAAAAATTATTATCATAACCTACTTTGTATCTTTTTTTTTTTTTAAATGCAAGACTTTTAAAAAGGCTGATAAAAGTTCATTGATTTAAAAGACTAACTTCAATCTGCATTTCTAGTTAGTACACCTTAGTCTTCCTTCATTCTATCTACAGTAGACCCTCGTTTTACGCGGGGGTTACGTTCCACGGAAATGCCGCGTAAATCGAAACCGCGTAAACTGAGACCTAATACCAGTGTTAAAATAGGGATTTGGTTCTGTAGATAACAAAATACTTTACTCTAGTGATGACTAATTGTATAATAACTTTAATGCGTGCTTATATCGACTTTTATGCACAGCATGCATAAAAAAACATAAATTACTTTCGTGCCCTGTTTATAAAGAGGAGCTGGCTATGATAAGTCTTTTGGCAGCCATTAAGAATTTTTCTCTCTTTAATTCTTTGCATACTATCATACTATCATAGCCAGCTTATTTTTATAAACACAAAATTAATTTATGTTTTCTTTATGCATGTTGTGCATATATATCGATATAAGTACACATTAAACTTATTATAAATTAGTCATCACTAGAATGAAATATTTTTTTCCATCTATGGAACCTAACCCCTATTTTAACACTATTATTAGGTCTTAATTTACGCGGTTTTGATTTACGCGGCATTTCCGTGGAACGTAACCCCCGCGTAAAACGAGGGTCTACTGTAATTAATAATAAGTAGCTGGACGACCGAGCCTCGCTCGGCTTTAAAAGAATTATTTTTTGTCAGCTTGTTTTTTTTTCTAAGGTTCGATACTTTTTCAAATATACTTGAAAAGCATCATGGTAACGAAATATTAAGGTTCTCGCCAGTCGTTGGATATGCTTCCGAGAAGCGAGAGATATGCATGCAAACACTTCATCAGCATTATAATCATTTCAGCTGTAAGAAACCTACTACTGAATATAGGCCACCTCTCTCTCACAGATATACACCTAGGGAAACTCTGAGCTGGTTGCGTATAAATATTTAACACACGGTATTGCCAAAAAAGTACAGTGAAACCTCCCTTAACGGACACTCCCGAATAACGGACACCTCTAATTAACGGACATTTTTGCAAGTCCCAGTCCCTCAATACAGGCCATTCCATGTAATTCATTCTGAATAACGGACAGTTATTTCACAAAAAATTTTCCTTGCGATCGTAGCACTTCCGGTTTTTTTTTCTTTTCACAGAATATCTTAGTAACTAATTGCCTTACAAAGCTTTTCATCCTCCACAACTGATATTCCCCCCCCCCCCCCCGTCATTTCCTTATCACTGTGTCTTGGAATTAAAAGGATGGTAATGGGCAGAGGCAGCGATTGGGGCTTAAAAGTTGGGAGCAGAAAAAAAAAAAAAAAAGAATTAAAAGGCAACGTACTTTTTGCGGGCAGCAAAAAATTTAAAAAAAAAGTCATAATTTTGTAACGGCTAGTTTTGAGAGTATTGAAGCAGATAAGTGAAAACTGATGTCAGTCTAACAATTAACGTACGTTTTTCTTAAGATTTTAATGAATTTTGTACACAATAACTATTCAAAAGTTAAGATAAAAAGAGGAAACTGGGCGGTTTTTCTAACTGGGGCTCTCGGGAGATGCAATTGAGCAGATCGGCGCCGCTAGTAGTCGGCTTTATGGCGCCGTGGTTTCGTTTGGTTGTTTAATTTTTAGACATGAAAAAGATTTGCCCATATTCAAGGTCATATTGTCAACTGTCAATCATGCAATAGTGATACTCGAGATAAAATAAATAAATTAACCATAAAAAGTGTCTGTGTGTGTGAGAGGGGTGTTGCTCCGTCGAATCGCCGCCGTTGGTAATGCAAAAAAGAGATGTCAAACTGTTTTAACTGATTACTTTAATTGATTAAATGCTTTTTAAGACAAGTGTGTGCTGGCAGTATACCTTTATTAAGAAAAAACAGATTAATTACACTTGACGTAAAATGTAGTAAACCTTTCGCAATTGTTTCGATTGTGTTCTACAAAGGGAACAACAGCCCATTCTGAAAAAGGTAAATTAAGTAGTTCCTCCTAATAGCGGACGCCTCCCAATAACGCACAAAACTTCTGGTCCCTTGACTGTCCGCTATTTGGAGGTTTCCCTGTAGTATCTAAGACCAAACATGACGACAATAAATATGAAAATTGGATTGAAAATGCGTCGCGACCTTCTTATAACATTAAAGTACCAAACAAAGAAGATTCTGAATGCAATTAAATCAACATATTGCTTTAAACTATCTGTTACATTTTTGTTTCCACTAGACAGTTTTCCTGTTATTTATCAAAAGAGCTGCGATTCACGATTTCATCCCGATCGAGATTTTCATTTGTAATAAGTACTTTTTAGTGTAGTTGGTTACTTTACGCCAGAAAATGCTAAATACAGCATGCTATCCATAAAAACCGATGATCCACAAACCACTCCAACAAAATATACACTGGTGTTCAAAAGTTAAGCATAATTCATAAAATGCGAGAAAAATCTCTAAATTTTCGTAAAATTATGTTAAGTTACTTATGGAGATTCATTGGTTGAAGAAGAAACAATAAGTTTATGCAAAATAGTATAGTCGATGGTGTCATGCGCGAATTAGGTGCGCGTTTCGGAATGTGGATAAAACAGCTCGCACGCTTTAGAGAGTTCAGGCACGTTTCATGCAATTGCTGTACCAAGAAACATTGGATCTGGTGAAACAGAACTAATAATGGCACAAAGACGCCAATTGGACATGTTTGCGAAAGGAAGAATCGTTGGAATGCTAGAATCTGGACGATCAGAAACTGATGTGTGTCTCGTATTCTTAATGTGGCTCAGTGTGTAATCTCGAGACTGTGGCAGAGGTTTTCAAATACGGGAGATGTTACCCGCCGACCAGTACCAGGTCGACCAAGAGTCACAACCGCAAGCCAAGATCGTTTTCTGGCAATTTCTGCACGACGTCATAGGGACAGCTGTGCCAGAGAACTGGGTTCGGCGCTCAGTGCTGTCACAGGAATAACAATTTCGAGGCAAACTGTTTACAGGAGACTCAATCATGTCGGTCTGTATGCCAGAAGACCAGCAGTTTCCATTCCTATCACATCAGCGCATAAACGCGCTCGTTTAAACTGGAGCTTGCAACATTGGCATTGGAGTCTGGGACAGTGGGCTAATGTGATGTTCAGTGATGAGTCCCGCTTTACTCTACAGAGTGATTCTCGACAGGTAACAATCTAGAGAGAAAAGGGGACTCGTTTCCAATTGCAAAACATAAGAGAAAGACATCACTTTGCGTCAGCAGGAGTAGTGGTGTGAGCGGGCATTATGTTGGATGGCCGCACCGACCTCCATATTTTTGAGACAGGCTCAGTCACTGGTCAGAGATACAGAGACGAGGTTCTTAAGCCTTATGTTCGCTTGTTTCGAGGTGCTGTTGTTCCTGAGTTCGTATTCATGTACGATAACGTGCCATGTCACCGAAAAGCTGTGGTCGATGTCTTCCTCGAATCAGAAAATATCCAGCGAATGACGTGGCTTGCGAACTCTCCTGATCTGAACCCTATCGAGCATGTCTGGGATATACTCGGGAGACAACTTGCAGCCCGTTCGCCCCCGCCAAGCTCCGCTCCGGAGCTAAAAAGAGCTCTCCAGCATGCTTGGAACTGTTTAAGCCCACAACTCATCCACCACCTCAAAGACAGTATGAGTAATCGTTGTGCAGCGTGCCTGGCAGTCAGAGGCGGCCATACACACTATTGAACTTCAGCATCATCTTTCAAAGAAAAATTTTTGTGCAAAGAGTAAACTCCTCATATGCCTAATTTTCATTTAAACTTTTTCTTGGGATGATAAAAGTAAATATTACCGTTTTTTTGAGTAGTTTCCTTATTTTGTAACCGTGTTGTACTCGCATATCACGTTTCCCCCTATTTCGATATATATTTCTCACATTACTCACATAAATAACAATTATGCTTAACTTTTGGACACCAGTGTATATAGTCTCAAGACATGTTTTTTCGAAATAAAATTTAGATGCGTGATTAAAAAAAAAACATATAAAATTATTTGAAGTGTAAAAAAGAAAACAAGTAAATAAAATAAAATAAGACAGTCAAGCAATAGTTGTGCTGAAAAAAAAAACTTACATCGACTTACATAATGCTTTTGAATTTATTTTTAGCCAAGTGTGATTGAAATTAGCCAAAGTAGCAAATATAAGCCAATCCTGGCAACCATAAACAAGTTTAAAAATTTAGAGCGAGAAGAGACAGATTCTCATTGTTATGGTTGCAAATCGTCTGCCTGATGTGTCAATTCACAGTTTTTTTCAAGGCTTAACTTAATTAGACTTTATATTAAAAAACTGTTTTTTGTAAAAAATCGCGTTTTTACAGAAAAAACACTGATGCAGATAAACTTAGAATGCAAAACTACAATTAAATCCAAAATTTCATCCAAATCGTTAGAGCCGTTTTCGAGATACGAAATATATATATATATATACCCACAAGAATTGCTCGTTTAAAGATATGAGATAATGGACGCAGATCGGCCCGACGAGAGGTCATGTCAGCCTAAGTCGGAAACTAGGGGCCTGGCGACACTGATGCAAAAAAAAAAGAAAGAATGAAAGAAAAGAAAGGATTAAAGAAAAAAAAGGGGGGGGGGACTCCGTATAAGTGAAAACGTAAAGATAAAATAAAATTTCTTCTTTTGGTATTTACTGTTGTGATTCTTAAATTAGAGTTAGTTTTCTAGGAAGCAGTTTTGATTTTCTCCCCTTTTTTTCTTCTTTTTTTCTCTTTTCTTTTCTCCCCCCCCCCCCCCTTTTTTTTTCTTCTTATTTTTATCTTGGGAGAGGGCAGGAGGTGGCCTGGCGACAAAACTGACAAGAGACCCACCATGGCTCTCTGCGGCCCTGAACATAGACTGTGTTAAGTAAGAAAAAGTGAATAAGAAAGAATATTAATAACGTTACACTCAGATTAAATGAAACGAATAATAACCGTTTGTGCAAGCTCAATTGTTCATTTGCGTTAAATTATAACAAGCTCAATTGATCGTTTTCTATTTCCGTTAATTCTAAAATTAGGTCATGCCGTTTAATCTGAGAAAGATTCAATAAACCTCCGAAGCCTTTGCGGAAGAAGTCAAGCTATAAAATGTCATCGATTTTCTGAAAAGGTATTGTAAGTTTCACCCTCTGATTGGTTTTCAGCAAAAATTCCCAGGTACTTTTGACTCACCGAAAACTATCGTAAAAGTTTACATCGCTGGATTGGTTTTTAGTAAAAGTTACACATTTCAATAGATCAGTATGTGGCAATTTTGCTCTATGAAAGAAACACATGTTGTTAAGTAGGAAGCATTGTTTTATACAGGTCCGATGAGTGGTCATGTCAGCCCAGTAGGAAACTAGGGGCACGGGACTTGGGGGGGGGGGGGGGGGGTCGGCGACACTGACGTGAAAAAAAGAAAGGGAAAGCAAAAAAAGAAAGGAAGAAAGAAAAATAGGGGGGGGGGACCCGAAATTGAGGAAGCGTGAAAATTGAGTAAAATTTATTCTTTTGGTATACACTGTTGTGGCACTTAAAATAGAGTTATAATTGTTTTCTAGTAAGCAGTTTTGATTTTTTTCTTCCCCACCTCTTTTTTTCTTCTTTTCCCCCCTCACTTTTCTTTTTTTGGGGGAGGGTGGAGGGGCCCGGCGACATAACTGACAAGGTTCCCGCCTTTGGCATTAAAGGGAACTTCGCAGTACCTTTTAATGGGGAGAGCGCTATTCGCCAAATTCCGATAAAAGATCTTGAAAAACGATTATAAATTTACAATAATCGTTATTTACAGCAATCCGCTTTAAAAGATATTAGCTAACAGGTATGTAATATAAATTACCTTAGTTCGTTCGAATGAATTTAGTCAGGGCCGAAGAGGCCGTGTAAGAAGGCCCTTGTGGGAGCCCGGCTCTGAGTTGGAGTTGTATAAGTTTTATGAGGGTGGCTCGTCCTCCAAACTGACAAGGGGCCCGCCTTGGCTCTTGGCATCTCTGAAATCAGTTATGCTGTACAGTGTACATGTAATCATTTAGCTCGCAGACTGCGATTTTAAAACAAGTTCTTCTCCCCTTTCATTCATCTCAAAAAAAAAAAAAAGGTTACCTTGCATGTGTAAAAAATCTAAATAGCATGTTAGACCAGTAGACACTTAGTAATATACCAGACGACACTTCAATCGGTAACACATATTTTAAAGAAAAAAAAAATTCTCAACAGTTTTCCCTTCAAAACGAAATTTTTAAATAATGTTGCTGTTTGCTCGTATATTCTGTTTTCTGTGTTGTTCTGTTGTTATTTATTCATTCAGTTATTAAATCAGTTACATAATCATTCATTAATTAGTTCATTTAAATTCCTTCTCTTGCTTATTCATATATTTATTCAATCATTCACTTGTTTTCTTATTCAATCAGAATTTTATTCACTCATCTATTTTTTCTGTTCGAAGAATTAATTTATTTATTAATTTTACACTTACAAAACAATAATACAAAAAAGCGAAATTTTTCTTTTCTTCTTTTAATTTGTTTCTTTTTGAACATATACAAATTTACTGCAAAAAATGAAAGATAAAATTTGAACTGAAATTTTATTTCTAAATACATTGTTCCTTCTCGATGTTGTTTTATGTTCAAAACGAATTTTCGATTTTTTTTTCTTTTTTTTTTAATTTTATCTTAACTATTTCACTTTGCCCTCACCTTCGCCTACATGTACCGTGAGAAATTATTTAATTTTATCCGTTCCGAAATGTATCGAATCGGAAAAAAAATAAATAAATACCTCTTTGATTGAACGGAGTACAATTCTAAAAAAGCCCTCCAACATTAATTTACTGTTAACATAACAGTTTCTGGCAGCTGAATATGAGCCTTTTCTAGTTTTATTTCAAAACTTTGGGCACTTCGTTCGAGTTCGAGATAGTCTTAGCAATGTAAATCAAAAGCTTTCTAGCAAGAAATTGAGTCATAAAATGATATGGATTGGGGGAAACTGCGGCAAAAGTTCCTACCCGATTGATTGGAGTTGGTAGAAGTTTCCTGATATTAACATCAGGTTTTACGCCCTTCTTTTGTGATTGTATTTGCTTCCCTGCGTGTTCGGATCCTGTGCTGACATTTTAAAAAGTGAGCGCAAATTGCACATCCACACTGAACTTTCTATTACGCAATCTTTTCCTTAACTTCCTTAGCATCGGTATTAACATGATTTATTTGTACCATGAGTATAGAAGCATATTGCACAAATACACACAAACATAATGTATATGTGTGATGTGTGCATAAAATATTTTCCGCAAAATATTATAATACCAGTATCAAATTTTGAAAATGCCTTGAAAATCATGCACACCTTCTTCTTCAGGGGTTAGTATTTTCTGACCGGAATCAGCAACAAGTTTAATAACATAGTTAAAATATTTGCCAGCCAGGTAGCGCTACAAACTGAATTAAATATTGTACCATTTTTTTTTTCTTTGAGCAAAAACGTTGTTTCTTTGCTAAGGTTCATTTGTGAGAATCACACTGCATTGAAAAAAAAAGCTCACGTTAAGCGGCCAATATTCAACTAATTTTTGAACTTCTGTGGTGTTTTCTGAACTGTCCATAAAATGAGTACTTCTCCTACCATTCATTTATTGAATATATTTACTAGAACTTCGTTAAAAACGCACCAGAATGTAACTCAGCAGTGAAATTCTAAACTTCAGACACTCAAAATATATCATGGGTAACAAATTGACACTAAATAATGATAATAAGAAAAAAATAGTAAAAAATTAGAAAAAGAAAGGAAGAAATTTTTAAAAGTAGAAGAAAAATGAATACTAACAATTTCATCGACTATTTGTCAGAACAGACACGTGATTGCAACCCCAAACAAAAGAAAATGCTAATTCTGCCGCTTTATTCGAAAAATTATTCTTCAGCTTATATTCTTCCCCAATTTAAGAAACACTCAATTGTTTCGGCTAGTCTTCTACATTCCTAAGCATATGTTTAAGTGTTCTTCCATTTAAATTCAATGTTTACTTGCAGTTACTTGATTTTAAATGCGTTTTAATTATTTTTTTTAAACGTCCGATTTTTAAACAAGGCGTGGTCTAGAAGACGTCACAAATGATGCTTTTTGGCGCATCTTTGTACCGCGTTTCCACGTTATGATAATCAAGAAGCGAATTAAAATTGCGCTCTACGCTTGCTATCAACCATAGCGTTGCCAATACACGTGAGTAAAGATGCGAATTAAATATTTTGATCTGTGAATGGCAACACAGAATGGCATTTCATCATTTGTGATGTCATCGGCAAGAAGTGTAAACAATGAAAGATCACCGATTTAAGTAATTTTTTTTAAATATTAAACATAAACAAATTATGTAAAAAAATGATTAGATCATATGTTTTTAAGCATGTTTTTTCAGAAAAAAATACTTTTAAAATATTGGAAACGACCCCATTGATAAATTGAGATTTAGTGGCTTATACATTATCTAAGTGTGCAGTTGAAAAGAAAGTCATACGTGAGGGGGAAAAAAAGTTTGTGAAGTTCCCCCACCTTTGTGTGTGTGTGTGTGTGTGTGTGAGAGAGAGAGAGAGAGAGAGAGAGATGTATTTCTCAGTAAAACATCCCAAACATAAGCAATTCCTTGACGGAAAATATAATTCCTTCGACTCTATTTTAATGAGACGTAAGGTCTCATTCAACATACAAACATATACACCCAGACAGTACAACATTACACTTCCTATAGTTTGCGGTGCACGACTTCCGTAAATGACTGTCCTCTCTGCATATGAACAAAAGTTTTCTGCACACTTGTTTTTAGGCATGGAATATCAGACTATGAATTTGGGTCTGGGATGTTACGTTCCAATCCTCTAGAAGAGTTATTTCTAGCTGTGGAACTTGTTCGTTGTAGGTCAGTTCATTTAATCTAATTTAAAAATAATACAGAAAGCACCTTATCTTAAAAATTTTAATATAATTAATACAATTGCCGTATCTTGGCTAAAACAAAGAATAAAATAACAAAAATCAACCCTTAAGTTCAAAGAAATATGTACTTTAAAAGCACCTTCAAATAAATGTAAACATATCAGCTGAGGTTTAACTTTACATTGTAGCTATAGCTGTACAGTTTTATACTTTATTTGCAGCAATACATTTCATTTACGAAATCGACTTTTCGGCAAACTAAATACGTTGAATTTTCCAAAGAAAATCCAAATATTGGCCTATCTCTTTCAAAATTTCGTAGAACACTCAATTATTCTACTTTAGATTCTTTACGTTTTGAAGTTTCATCGATTAGAATGGAGTGGGGTAACGGTTTTCCTTTTGTCTGTGCTACTTACAAGATTTATCTTTCTCTGAAGTTCGATGAGAACGTAATGGAATACGGAGAATGAGGGGTATTGTTCTTTCCCCTTAGCATGGAGGAGAATCCAATAGTATTCTAGGAAACCTTTCGGAAGGGTTCGTTTAATACGGCAGACGATATTTATATTAGTGGTCTGAATGTTAACTTAAAGACTGCAGAGAGGGGATTAATAATGCACTGAAGGAGATTTCGAGTATCCTCGTGTGTTCCTCTATTAGCTATAAATATTTATTTTCAAAACAAAATATAAATTATAGATACAGCAGCTTTACTACAGGGGGTGGAGTGGAGATCGTATGGATCGCCCCGGTTAGCACCTATTTATGGAGGGTCATCCAAATGTATTTATGGACTGATTAGAAATGAAAACGGTCGAAAAAAACGGAAAATTTCGGGAAAAAAAGGAAATAAAACGGGTTTTTTTCGAAGGGGTTAATTTTTACTCCGGAAAAATTGAAAAAATTATTTTTTTTCAACTTTTTAGAAAGTTTTAACTGAAAGTTTGAGCAAAAAGTGATTAGCAATCTCTCATAACTTAAATTCTGATGCAATATCCTCCCCCTACCCTCTCTTTGTATGCTGAAATACTGTCTAACTTTGATAATACAAGTTGTTGTAGGATAATATAATTTGCACATAGATAAAATAAAAATGATTTAATACTTCTTGCAAAAGACCCATATCCTTAGTGAAGAATATATATATATATATATATATATATATATATATATATATATATATATATATATATATATATATATATATATATATATATATATATATATATATATATATATATATATATATAATCCTAGGTGGCGCTGCGAGCTCCCCCACTACCACCGGGGACTTTTAGTGTGTTCATCAGGAGCCCTTCCTGTACGTGCGGACCAATTTTCAAAACTACATGTTTTTTTGTTTTTTTCACCCTTATTTTGGTCTTCGTTTACTAGACTAAATAGTTTTTGAGATATAAGACAAAAACTGAAAAAGCACATCAAAAATCCTAGGTGGCATTGCGAGCTCCACCCCCTACCACCGGGGACTTTTAGTATGTTCATTAATAGGCCTTCCTGTACGTGTGTTCCAATTTGCAAAAATATACATGTTTTTTCGTTTTTTTTTGAGCAATCACGATTGCTTATTGCTTTCATTTGACTGTTTTTGAGGTTCTTTGATTTTTCCCACCGCCACTCTCTTCACCATCACCGTGGACAGGCGGGCTCCTCACGATGCTGCTCCTATAGCGAAAGCCGTCTCCAGGTTGCATCCATGTCCTACACACACGCGCATACATACACAACTACACACACACACAAACACATACATGCAGACACTTACACATATACACACACAAAAACTTACACACACACACACAAAACTACCTACACTTTCATGCCTGAACACAGACACAAACACACATGCCTACACACACATACCCCATACACACAAGCACACATATCCTCCCCCCCCCACACACACACACTCGTGATTGCGAAAAACATAATTTGAATTCAAAATGTCAAAATTCAAATTAATTAATTTTTTTTTTCACTTTTATTTTGGCCTTCGTTTACTAGACTAAGTGGTCTAATCGCAATTTAAATAAACTACAGGAGGTGCTGCAGTCTCTGGCTAATGGCTACTGAAAGAGGGGAAAGAATCAGGTACTCTTCTGTTAAAGCTTTTCTGTTTATTTTCTATCTCTGCGACAATAAAATGGAGATATCTACAAGCATATGGCAACCTTAGAGTTTAGAAATTTTCATTGTTGAATGTCGCCAACCACGAAATTTTGAGTTTGCAAAGCGACAAATAAATTAAATTCGCCTAAAAGTAAAATACCCCAAGTGACGTAACTTAACTGGAAAAGTAACGACAAGAAAATCCAGTAACTTACAACCTGCTTATAAGCTTAGTGAATGATGGTAATTTTTGTTTATGTTTATGAGATATCTCTTTTTTATTCTTTTAAAATTATATTAACATCGCAAACTGTTTGAAACTAATGTTTTACAACAGCGTTTCCTAATTTGTTTGGTAAGTGGAACCCTCCTGAAATTCTTAATAGCATAGTTTGCATGCAACATTCTAGGAATGATTTATTTTTAATAAAAGCTTTTTTTTTCTTTTTAATATTTTTCGACTTATAACACTAATTAAAAATTTTTCTCAGATCAGGTTCAGCACTATGTCGGTGATGATATTTAATTTTTGTTGACAGATAAGTTGAAAACATAAATTTCATTGCAAGTAGTACAAATGCCAACACAAACTTTGTGACAATTGAGGACATTCATCTTTAAAATAGCACCAGAATTTCACTGGTTGGTGTCATTTTAAATTTCTGGTGCACGGAAATGTCATTTGCCATGTCAATAAAAGAGTCGTTTCATAAGCTGACGTAATTGAAGGTCATAGATTGACGATAAAATGGTTTTTTAATCCACCATTGATCTTTTCTCAGCGGAAAATATTCATTAGACACAGAAATCAAATCTATAGCTAAATTTTTAAATGACTAATTTGACCATTTTGCAAAAAAAAAAAAAAAAAAGTTTCGTAGAACCCTTGAGTGATTTCCATGGAGCCTGGGATTTCGCGGAACACAATTTAAGAAACGCTGTTTTACACCAAAGAAGGAATAGAACGTTTTACCTCTCTGGTTAATTTCTTAAATAACCGCAAGGTGGCGTATCCTAGCTCTGGATCTGCAAGCATATCAGTTTTGATTATACTGGCGTGTGCTGATGAAGAAACATTTCGGCATTTTGAAACCTATATCAATGGAAATGACTCCTGACACATGTCAGTTAGGCAGCTGGACAAATAAATACGTTTCGTATCGATTAGGATAAAGATTTTTGTTTCATATTTTTATTTCCGTTTTTCCTAATAATTGCCTCCGAAAACGAGCTCCACCCCTAAATGAACCCACAAGTTTTTATTTCCACCCTTGATCAACCATTTTAAGGTGTCTCGTGACCCATATAATTACCGCTGATGCATAAAACTGAAAAACGGAACTATGTATTTCCACCATTTTGGAACCATCATTCAGTCAGAATAGGAAGCACATTGCCACGTATGAAAATTCTGTTCTCTGGCAGGGGTTAAAGCCGAGTCAACGTATGGAGGTAGGTGTGAATGTGTGAGTCAACAATCAGATTGGTCGTTTTGGGGAGGAAAGGGGGAGGAACAATGGGGTCGTTTCCAATATTTTAAAAGTATTGTTTTCTGAAAGAACATGCTTAAAAACATGGGATCGAACGATTTTTTTAATAATTTGTTTACGTTTAATATTTTTAAAAAATTACTTAAATTGGTGATCTTTCATTGTTTACATTTCTTGCCGATGACATCACAAATGATGAAATGCCATTCTGTGTTGCCATTCACAGATCAAAATATTTAATTCGCATCTTTACTCACGTGTATTGGCAACGATAGGGTTGATAACAAGAGTAGAGCGCAATTTTAAATCGCTTCTTGATTATCATAACGTGGAAATGCTGTACAAAGATGCGTCAAAAAGCATCATTTGTGACGTCATCTAAACCACGACTTTTAAAAAATTAATTAAAAAATAACTGTTGGGAAAATGGAAGAATTTTCTCGGTCCATGTTATTATTATTTTTTTTAATTTTTTTTTTATTTTTTATTTATTTATTTATTTATTTATTTATTTTTTTTTTTTTTTTTTTGCTTATTCTATCAATTTCAGTGACTAAAGTATCAATTCCAGTGACTAGAATTGACTTCGGTCAATTCTACTATTGACCGAAGGAAACAACCCCATTGCCCACCCAGGAATGGGGTTGCTTCCTTTCGTCAAAAGTACTATTTTTAGTCACTGAAATTCATAAGAATAAGAGAAAAAAAAATTAATTTGAATTTTGACATCTTGAATTCAAATTATGTTTTTCGCAATCACGAGTGTGTGTTTGTGTGTGGGGGGCATGTGTGTTTGTGTGTAGAGGGTATGTGTATGTGTGTGTAGGCGTTTGTGTCTGTGTGCGGGCATGAATATGTGGGTAGTTGTGTGTATGTTTTTCTCTGTGTGTGTATATGTGTAGGTGTCTGTATGTATGCATGTGTGTATGTGTATGTGTGTATGTGTTTGTGTGTATATGTGTTTTTGTGTGTGTATGTGTGTGCGTATGTGTGTAGTTGTGTATGTATGTGCGTGTGTGTAGGACATGGAGGCAACCTGGAGACGGCTTTCGCTATAAGAGCAGCACCGTGAGGACCCGGTCGACGGTGAGGGTGCGGAGGGTGGCGGTGGGAAAATAAAATGATAGGACATCAAAACTGTCAAGTGAGAAAGAACAATAAGCAATCGTGATTGCTCAAAAAATTTTTTTAGATAACATGGAGCGAGAAAAAGCTTTCATTTTTCCAACACTTAATTTTTAATTAATTTTTTTTAATGTTCGATTTTGAAATTAAAGCGTCGTTTTTATGGCGTCACAAATGATGTACTTTGACGCATCTGTTTACCGCGTTTCCAAGTTATGATAATCAAGAAATTACGCTCTACGCTTGCTATCAACCATATTGTAGCCAACACATGTGAGTAAAGAAGCGAATTAAATATTGTGCTCTGTGAATGGCATCAGTGAATGGTATTTCATCATTTGTGTCATCGGCAGGAGCGTAAACAATGAAAGCGCGATTAGAACATTTTTTTCAAACAGTAAACTTAGTCAAATTCTTTAAAAAAGGTCATCCTATGTTTTTAAGCATGCTCTTTCAGAAAAAATACTTTTAAAATTTCAAAAACGACCACCCCATTCAGTAGCTAACTGACTTCAAAAAAGAAAAAAAACTGTTGGTGAAAATCAAAGTTTAGCGTACAAATTACTTTTACCAACAAAAACTGCGCATACTCATAGTGTTAATACATTAATTTCCAAAAGCCATAAGGAGGCTTAGATTTCCTCCTGCCTCCGAAGATTTATGAAATTGTGTTGACTGGTTGGTATTTATAGTCTAACTCAGCTAACCGGTGGTCGTAAGAGACGCAGGAGGGGGTGGCTCTATTTATGAAAAGTAATATTTTCCCTCGATTAAATAAAAATTACGACTTCGTTAAACATGATTAAGTATATAATAAGAAGAATGTTAATAATGTAATAGGTGGTTAGATGTAATTGACTTTCAGGTAGAGTGATCCGCAGTCATCCACGGCATGGGAACCACTGTTCTAAAAGTGATAGTTGAAAATTTGTCTTTTAAATTGGAAAGTTTCAAAACTGTGTCACTTTTGATTGTGTCATTAAAGAGCCAGTCGGCCGGCTTGTCTAGTGGTCAGAGAAGTCTGGCTGCGGATGGGGAGGTTCCGGGTTCGAATCTCAGCTCGGGCATGGACATGGAAGTACTTTCTCTCTGTGTGTGAATATGCTCTTAAGCTGTTTCTGGTTGCCTACCCAATAAACGGGACTTTACAGCATGTACTGTGGCAGCTGGATTTCACACGTCACACCAAATTACGGTACAGTTAAAAAAGTGAAGTAGTTCACCTCAAACTGCCAGCTTGGCTGGCACAGGACAACAGCGGCATTAAAAAGCCATCACGCACAAATTTCGTATTCTAACTTCCTGTTCACAAGACCATATTATTGCAAGAAACGGCACTAGCATCAAATTTTAAATCATTTTTTTTCCAAATTTTTGCGATATGCCATTATTGTCACGGATGAGCGATGTATAGTATCGGTACATTTGTAAATATTATTTTGTATAAACTCGATTCTTAATTAGTACTAATCTTTCATCATTCTCGTAGGATTTATCAACATTCCTGAAATATTTGTTTGAATGAAAGCGATATTTAAGAATTGATAAAACGTTCTGAAAACATCAGATCAGAATTTGTAACGTCTCGATTTTTCGAGTTCTGCTTTCTTGCTTGGTTTTCCTTCAAATTTGCAAAATGGGCTTAAAATACCTAAACATTGTCTTGCGTACTGTTGAAATACTTTTCAAATTGTTTAACCGTGTTTTAGCTCAATTACCACTTTTGAAAATGATTTTCGATTTTTTGGGGGGGGGGGGGGGGGGGCGGAAGAGAATTATTTTCATTGCTTTTACTCAGGCTCATCATCTCAAAGTTTTTCGAGGAGGGGCAGACAAAGGGTATTATATACTCAAATCATAACAAATAGAACAACAAAACGACGTCCACATTGCAAATACGTTGATTTCTCCGAACCGGGGAGTGCTGCTGTTCTGGTCCTAACGCCGCAGCTTTTCCAATTCTACTTGTTTCTTATTTTTTTTTTTTTTTTTTTTAAATCCTTTCTTCCTAATCCTTTCTTTGCTTCGTAATTGAGGTTTAATAACGCTGGTGTACAATTTTCAAATGAACATAATTAGTTTTCGCACAACTCAATTAGCAAGTTCACAGTCACAACATACAACATATTGTGAGCATAGTAGATCACAATTAGCTCATCAACAGCTAAATTTTAAAAGTTCGCGAAAAACGCGAATTATTTTGAGATGCAATACAGTTCTTGCTTTTGTGGAACAAAATGGCTTCCATGCTCGTAGTTGATCAATAAAAGTTATTTCTTATTTCAAAAACTTGGCGGTATTGTTGGCGGATATATTTTATTCTAGCAAACCTGCTGCGGCGCTTTTACCAAAAGAAACTGTCAGTAAACTGCTTCACTGGTCAAATTAATAGACTTACTCAGAGATAGTGTTTTTGAAAGCAGTGTTTATCTTTTTAAGTACTTATGCACTTCTTCAGGGTCATTGGATGTTCAGATGGACCTTGGTAGTATTTAACAGATGCGCATTTCCGGGTGTGGGAACTTATGGTATGGAAACGTGTTTCTGGTTTATTTAAATGTTCAAGCAATGTGATTTTTTTTCTCATGTTGGGTAGAAATATTATGCTTAATGAAGAAAAGGGGTTAATTTTTTCATTAAAGATCTTTAAAAAAAGCACAGCCCTGCATGGAGGTGCTGAGGGTGCCACAGCAGTGGGCCGACCGAGATTTGGCTCAGAATGAAAAAATACAGTTTGTGTGTGTGTGTGTGTGTGTGTGCATCATATAAAAAACATTATTTTATTTCAAAGCGCGACAAAAATTGAAGTAACACTTGCCAAAATCTCGCAAATGAGCACCGCATATGGGAACGATGAGGAATAAAAAAATAAAATTATGATCACGAATCGACTTCTTATATATTTATTTTTTATTTTACTAGCGGTACCCGCACGGCTTTGCCCGTAGTAGAAAATTAAAAGGTCTTTTAGTTCGCCTCTATATTTGCAAATAATGGATGATGAATTTCTCGCCAATTTGCTATGTTCATTTGCTCGCCCATGTCACGGTTCCCCGTTATGATAATTTTGTAATTTACACGTCCATGTTCTGATAATTTGCTCGGTAAAATGTTCTTAAAACTGAAATAGAAAAAGAACAAAATAGAATTTTCGAAAATTCGCTTCGATGTGCACACTTTTATGCTACAAACTAATTTTGTACCAAATTTCATGAAAATCGACAGAACGATTTAGGCGCTATGCGCGTCACAGAGAGATATCCCGACAAAAATCCAGGCAGATATCCCGACAGAGATCCAGATATCCAGACAAACTTTGAACTTTGTTATAAGTAAAGAAGATAAAGATTTATTTGATTATTTATTTGTCTCACTGCACTGCAAAAAAGTTTAGGAACGTTGCAAGGAAAATAATGAGCAAAGTGTGCCTTACTTCCGCCCCTGCCAGTGACATGACATACTGGCAAAAAACGGGAAAGTTTTCCGACAAAGATCAGTGATTTGACCTTCCTAAAATTCACCTAGAATCTTTCTGAAGAATTCAGAAGCCTTCCCAATAAAAGCTAGTCATGTTTTTGGAATAAATCAGGAACTTTCCAAGAAAGCTTGGATATGTTTTTAGTAATAAAATAATTAAGCACCTTCCTGATTCAATGGCGCAGTTACAGTTTCTGCTGCCCAGGGCGGTGCTTCTATTTGCCACCCTTTCATTGAGACAGATCTAATACATTAAACCATTGAATATTATCGAACTTGAAATTGAAAACTTCACTTAAGGAAGCAAAGGAAAACTAATTTAATCCGTATACTTCCAACAAGAAAAAAGGGGAGGGGGACAGGCGCCTATCTCGGAGAAGTATTCTGAATTTACATCAAACATATTACAGTTAAAAGTAACGTTGGGGGGAGGGGGGTTCTCTACCGAATCTTCATCAAAACTGAAGTCCGTTTTAGCCTTTGGGGTCGATAGAGAGTCAGCTTTTATTCGGTAACAAAGTACCAACAATTTGTTTTCCCTGCATTAACTCAGCACTGGCGAGGAAACAACTTTTACAGAAATATATTTGACTAGTCGACCCGTGCGGAACTCCGCACTGTGCTTCGAATCGTTTCATAACGTATTTCAATCTTTAAGAATTTCAAAGGAAGAACATTATGAAGGAAAACCGAAAAAAAAGTAAGCGCAGAAGAGAAGGCGTGTAATTTAAAGATATCAGTAACAAAACCTCGTCAAATACAACGTTGTAATAATTTGATCATCTCTCACCTTTTGGTCGTGCATATTTTCAATTCAAACATAAATATCATTAAAAGTGTGGCTGAGTAGTGACTCGTGAAAAAGCAATAATTGTGCATGTAAAAAAACAGGTTGTGGCAAATACAGTCCTGCCCATGTGAGCATCTGACGGGAAAAAAAGAAATATTAAAGAGATATTTATTGGCACAGATTCGAATTGGCGCCATTCTGATTAACAACCCGGCACCCCAACAAACCTAGCAATTGCGCCTTCCTTTTCGAAAGCTATTCATTGAAGGAATGCGTAGTAAAAAACAGCAAAAAAGCTTTTTGGCAAAAAAAAAAATATAATATCATGCTTCTATGTTTTGTCATTAACCAGCATGATACGATTTAAAATTATTCGAAAAGCATGGAATTTGATTAAAGAATGACGAAGATCTCACGTAGCGATTGAAACGAACATTCTAGAGAAGTAATAAATTAGATTGAAAATAAGTGTTTTTATCTTTGAATATTAAACTATTTCACATAGAAGGTTGCTTTAACAGTTACGGCTTAAATGCCCGCACATGTTTCTCTTTTAATCGAACACTTAAAATTCAAAACCAAAACCAGTTGAACTGAGTCCGTTTTTTAAGTGTAATTTTTCGAACATAGACAAAATGTTTTTTTTTTTCAGCAGAAAGCAGAGGAGTAGAAAATGATTTCTTGCTAATGAAGTTGATAATAATTTTAATGCTTTATATCGTATTCGCGCGAATAAAAAATTAAAGGTTTACTGGGTGAAACTCGTAGTTTTAATTTGACGTAGTATTTTTTCATTTGTACAAAAGGTCGAACACTGCTATTAGAAACATCTACATTTCAGCATACAATGAAAATGTTTTTCTGCGCAAAAAGGATTTCCTTTAGGTAAATCTAATACTTTTTTATGCTTACATTATGCTGAGTGGTCTGGATGTAGTCAAAGCTTAAAAAAAGGAAGAACACTCTTCGATTAACAGTCAACTTATCCCAATGATAACTGTTGCCTGCATAAAGGAGTCGAAACACCAAGTAGCATTCCCACTGCATTTATTTTATTACGTTTGTATGTTATGAGTACATGTAATGCGTAATACTAATATAAATTTGATATTCTTTCGGACAGCCCAAACTTTTCCGAAGTTCAGATAGTTTATAGCCGAACGCTCTACGAAAAAAAATTATCAATTTAACCGAACAACTAAGTCCAGTGCTTTTAAGCTTTATTAAAATATGAACACACACACAGGCTATTTTTTTTTTTTTTTTTTTTTTTTTTTGCCGAAAGCGACGTAAAAAAGGGAAAACTGCATTACCTTTGCTTTTAAAAAATGCATAAGAACTACAGGCAGCATCAAGGTTTTGAAACAGCAAGAGGCGTTTTCGAAAACTTGATTTTTCGACCATAAGTCTATTTTTCTTCATTAGCCAGCCTGATAAGTTTTAAAATGAGAAGGGAATAATATATAAGATAAGACATTGAAGAAACATTTTTTTATTCTTGAAAATTTTTACAATTTGTTACCGCAGGCTGCTTGAACCGTTATGATTTAGATGGCAGCATGTGTTCATCATTTAACAGCACGGTTAAAATACAAAATAAATTGAACTACGCTCTTTTTTAAGAGTTGCTTTTCGAATATAGTAAAAATGTGATAAGCTATTTGTTTTTTTGCAAAAAGAAGAAAAAATATATATTTTACCCTTCAAATTGAGGTAGTAATTTTTTTTATTTGTACAAAGAGTCAAAAACTCATTAGAAGAATATATATTTCAATATACGATTTATTATTTTTTTCTGAACAAAAAACAATTCTATTGTAGTCTGAAATCTTAAACCTGTTATTTATATTTTCGCTTACATTATGCTTTAATTTTCTTACCAGAGTCATAAAAAGAAAAAAAAAAACGTACAATTCCGAAGTAATTTAGCACAAAGTCACTTCAAGATTTCATATCAGCAAGGAGCGTTTCCATCTCATTTATTCTATTCCTTCATAGTTATTATTCACTTAATTAAGTGTTCATGTAATGCGCGATATTTCTCTAATTTTTTTGTTGCAGATTGTCCGGACGTGGGCCCGAACACGCATTCTCCTGGTTACGAAGAGAATGCTCTGCCGATCAAGCTATTCAGCTCTGTCGGTCTGAGCGCAAATTAAAGTTATAAGTTTAACCGAAAACCTCATTCTGATTCTTTAAAACAGGATTTTCGGCTGAAAAAAACTATTTTTAGACCGTTGGTCTATTTTTCGTCAGTAGCCAGCACCATAAGCTTTAAAATAAGGCGTAAATCAAAGAAATCGATCAAGAATTGAGGAAAATCTGGCGTAGAAACCAAAAACAGGCTACAGAAATAATATATAAGGATATTTCTATACAGACTAGCTAAGTTGCCCGGCTTTGCCCGGTCCACCTTGAAAATAAAAATTGTGTCAAGTGACGTATTTTCAACAATCAGGCTTAAATGATTTTTAAAAGATACATCATGCAAATGATGACAGATATTAAAATACTTTAAGAAATTAAATCGAGAAAGATGGACTTACAAAGCGTAACCATGGAGACACAAAATAAAATAAGTTTAAGAAATGAAAATGATAAAGAAAATGGCTAACAATTTGAATGGACATGAGATTTTTTGAAACTGATTTAAAAAAGGCTTGTAACTCTGAAATTCCTAATATAAAATCCCTAAATAGTAACCTTTTTTCCTTTCGATATAGAAGCTTAATTTTTCGACCATAGGTAGAGATAGATCTGGAGTAAAAAATATCGCTTTTTCCAATGATGTTAAAAAGAAAACTGTGGGACAATTCCTGCACTTTTTGTTGATAGATTTAATGAAGAAAGTAGTGAATAAATTTCAGTTAAGCCTGAAAAAATTCAAGCTAAAAATGCAAATAACTCCCGCCGTAATTAAGTTAGAGTATTGAAACAAATTGCGTAGAACGCGGAAAATTCTACCCTTTTCAACGATATGTAATATTAATATGTGCAAGTCATTTTTCACCCCCATATTTGGTACCTAATTTATGTAAAAATTGGGCTTAAATTGGAATAAAAAACTATTCATCGAATTATTTTCCAACCGGTCTGCAAACCTTTCCGATGCTAAAAGAAAGATAACTGCTAAAATTTCAGCGAAATCGGCCGGACAGTTCTCGAGTTTTGCGCGTATAAACAAACAGACGCTTTTTGGAGACTTCATTTTATACTATGTAGAGAAACAGATATTATATTACAGAAATATATTTGATATTTATATACAGAAACAGATATTTTATTACAGAAATATATTTTATATTTATATACAGAAACAGATATTATATTACAGAAATATACTTGATATTATTTGAATATTTTCCGAAATTTAAGTTTTAAAAATACAATTTAAGTCTGTCTTAGAGTACGTTAAGTGAATGAAGAAGGTTCAGGGGCTCACTACGGAAATATTTCAACTTTGAACACTTAAATGACGTTTTGTCATACCAAAACCTTACATTTTGAAGGGGGGTTTTTTCTCTCTCTTTCTCTCTGCCTCCAGTAATAGATTTAAAGTATGATTCCCTTATTGAATTCTCTTTTTTTTTTTTTTTTCACATCATAAGTGCTGAATCGCCGGCACGAAAAATATGCCTCCCGGGGCGGACCGCCTTCCGCTCCACCCTAGCTACGCCACTATCCTAATTTAAAGATTACGCTGCTAAAGCAAATACGGCCAAAGCTAAGGCAGAATTGAAGGAAATACCGAACAGTTTATGTATTTTTAATTCTTCCAAAGTTCCAGTATCCAGAGACTGCATTTCGCCTCGTTCAGGGCTCAGTCTAAATGGGAGCGCCGAGAACTAATGGCAAAAAACTTAACAAATAAGCTGAGTATATTTTCACGCTGGTAGCTAAAAATATTTTTTCTAACAGTGCGAAATCCTGTATTCATGAAACCTGTGGCGATTCAGGAAACCTTTCGCAAAAACACTTGATTTTTCTCAGGAAACGGATGGGAACCCGCAAAATCCTGTCCCGTTATTTGGAAATAAATCTATTTACAGTGCACTGATCAGTTTTTGACCCACTAGCAAGGGCGCCCCGATACGAAGTCACGGGAGATCACCGTGACCTCAAAAAAATTTCCTTATTCAGCAAATTTTGTCTTCCGATTCGGCTAAATTTGGAGTTCTTTTCGACCAAATTATCATCATTCGGAGAAATTTGGAGTTCCATTGGGCAAAATTAACATCACTCGGTGAAATTTGGAATACCATTCGGCAAAATTATCATCGTTCAGCGAAATTTGGTCTTTCATTCGACAAAAGTATCATCATTCGGTGAAATTTGAAGTTCCATTCGGCAAAATTTAGAGATCAATTCAGCAAATTGAGAATTTTCGCTCTTCCAAATATTTGAGTTCAGGTCGCCCCTGCCGACAAAAAAACGAAAAACTGGGTTTCAAGAAGAAATGCCTTTAACATATTGATTTTTATTCCTACAAAATGTCAAAAACAAACGCAAAAATTAATATTTCATTTGCTTGGATGATCAATAATAGATTCTAATAGCAAATTTTATGCTTTATTAACTTTGTTTGTTCTTTAAAACCCTTTCATTTACTGAAAGCCTTAGCTATAGTTTGAAGAATTCTATACCCTTTAACGACGAAAACAAAATTGACAAAAAACATAGTTAATTACTTATTGATTAAACGACAATTGCTACGGTTTGGTTCCAAGAATAGTTATATAATCCGATTCGATGTCGTGATGATTAATGGGATGGGAACCCAGCCGTAACTACTAATTATTCTTTGCTTAACTTTTGATTCTTTCTTAACCACAATTATGTTTGCAGCTAATGGCACGGAGTGAAGACGTTTCCATTTTTGGCAAACTGAATTGGTGGAGTGAAAGTTAGAGTAATTGTTATTGCTTGGCAACTTAATAAAACC
Source organism: Uloborus diversus (assembly GCF_026930045.1). Classification (NCBI taxonomy): domain Eukaryota; kingdom Metazoa; phylum Arthropoda; class Arachnida; order Araneae; family Uloboridae; genus Uloborus; species Uloborus diversus. Next base: position 113,057,786 of record NC_072737.1, on the reverse strand, counting down.
GAATAAGAAAAGAATAGTATTTGCTTATTGGAAAATGCTGTAATAATTGTGGCAAGAAAGAAAAAAAATCAATAATTTGCATCTATTGATTTCACTGTTGTGTCCTCGTTTTCTTTGAGCTAGAAATGAATAAGGAAAGGGGGTTTTCTGTTGAAATACATCGTAAAAGTTAAAGTATAAATTCGCAAATAAAGCACCTATATGTGGGTATTAGAAGGTCATAAAAAGCTTTTATTTTTTGCTCGAATAATTAAAATCACAATAAGTTGAACCACATTTCTCAGATGCAGAGAAACGCAAGTCCAAAAATAGCAATTTTCAGGTTATTACTGCTTTATATATTTAAGTCAGATGGCTTACCTGCCTAGTTCTAGATCAAGTGGGGTTAGTCAAAAATATTTTTCAATCTTCTAACGTTCACTGCTTAGTCTAATAACGTGGCGATAACATTTAAATCTTTAATTTTTTATATATTTAACCACATCAGGTTCTTTAAAGGCACAGTAAAGTTCAAAATTTGAACGTCTGTCCCGAGCACAATCAACTAGTGTTTCTTCAAAGATGGCTTGTAGTATGCGTCGTCAGGGGTTCACACCCCCCTAAGAGCAAGGGCGCAGCCCTCCCTAAATGCGTGAAGGCAACCCCAAAAGCAAGAGCACTCTTCCTCCCCCGCAAAAGTGAAAAATACCTCGCAAAACAACCCCCCTAAACATTTTAATGGCGCAGTCTGCGCCATGACAATCCCCCCCCCCAGGTGGGCCCTGTGCGTCGCTCAAAAACACCAAGATCATTTTCGTTGACTTGAATCATTGATCAAGTAGGTAGAGAATATCCTTACTAATGGGTTATAAATGTGAAAGTGAGTTTGTATATTTGTTTTTAACGTTTTCACGTCTGAGCTACTGAACCGATCATCATGAAATTTAATGCACTACACGTTGTCAAGGGTTTCAGAATAGAACATAGGGTACGTTTCATCCAGAAAAACCTACCGAACCTTTAAGATTATAATTTTAGGGTGTTTTTGGCATCAAATGGCTCTTTCTACCCGAAGTAATTGTCATATCATCTCAAATTTTAGTGTCATTGAAAAGACCGTGAAAATTACCTCTTGAGAAGATTTTCTTTCGACATATTTGAAAACTTCAAGCGCTTAAATTAACCCGGAAAATATGGTAAACATTTTTAATCAGAGAAAAATTAATTTTAAATGGGAAATTTATCGTCTACGTTAGCTCACTTTTAATTAGTATGAAGAAATCATTGAGTAGAAATAACTGACCGTTTTTTGCATGAGTGTAAACAAATAAAGTTCTTGCTTTCATTTTGAGAATTTTTCTGTCATGGAGGAATTTTAAATTTTCTCCCTTTGATTTTTTATTCGTTTCGTTTCGTTTCGTTTTCAATTTTTAATCATTATTATTATTTTTTTTTTTTAAATTTACTACCGGCAGAAGATAATCAAAAATTTTAGTTGAATAAATGGAGCCTTTTGCTGTTGAGTTTAACCTAATCGAAACTTTTAGATTTGCCGTTAACGTTATTTCAGAATTATTGATGCTGATGTGCATTTTGGACGAACTGACATAAATTTTAAAGAAGACTTTTGAAGAACATGTTCAAAAGGGATTTTTTTTAAGTTGTTGCTACAATTCTGATGGAGTTACAAAAAAAAAAATGGTGTTATTACGAAACTTTTTTTGATTCCGAAGGGAGTTTTGCAACTATTTTCCTTATGCAGAAAGATATTTTTAGAGGGAATACCAATCGACCGGTTTTTGTTTAATTCTACTCATTACTACTCGAGATATAGCAGTCACAAATAACGAGATAAAACGTCCGACTGCTCGCCCTCCCCCCTTGAGGTGTTGGCACCAGCATTGAATCAACACCTGAACTTTTTGGAGTCTACCTATGGAACATTTTTTTCTTTTTTAAATCTGCCCATTACTTCCTGAGATATAGCAGTCACGCATAACGAAGTAAACGTTTGATTGCTCCACCCCAATTGGTGGACTTCTCGCCAAAAACTTCTGGGCACGTTCTAATCCCTCCGAACCCCCCCCCCCCCCTTCCCTGGACCTCTGCAAAACTAATGACAAATCAAAGTTGTGTCTCTTCTAAATAATGATTTGTCAGATTCGTATGTTACTCCCAAATTTTTCCTATACATATTGGAGCTCAAACTAAGAACGTGCTAATGCAGTTACTCCTATTCCACTACTCAAACTGCATTTTAGGCGGGATTATTGCAGAGATGATTGCAATTACCGGAGCATGGCGGATTAGTTTAAAGCTGCTTAATTAAGGCCTTTTCGCGGGATTCTCTTCCTACTAGAACATATAATTGGCTTTGAGGATAAGTAGTAGCCTGTTGAGAATGATTGTGAAAGTTATTGATATCCAAATTGACACGTCAACTGTGAACAAAGGTGTGAAAATTTGGTACAGAGATATTTCTATCGTTTTTGAAGTGAAACTTTTTATGCGAGCGCTTTGAATTCCGATCTGCAAGCTTTTTGTGTGACGGAAATGATGTAGTTGTTTTTTAATTGTTGCCAAAAGCAATGATAAATAATAGTAATTATCAAGTTAAAATGCTTCCTCTTTTTAATTATTGCCAAAAGCAATAAAAAAAATAATGGTAATTATAAGATAGTTTTGTTAATAAATTAATTTCAAGGCTTGATACTTTAACAAACATATAATCGTGGATTTTGTGCATTTTAAACTTTTCATAAAATGCAGGTTTTCGAAAATTTCTGTGATTCAAGTCTATTTTTTAGGAAGGGTCATTCTTTAGCATGACCCCCCTCCTAAAATGTTAGTCTGTATCCGGCTCTGCTCAAAGCATCACATTATTAGAGAACGAGCTTATTAAGACACTACCGCTGTACACACTGTACAATGTACATGATCTGGCTACTGTGTCTATTTTCAATTCAACTGTTTTACTGCACTTATAAATTTTTGTTATCATGAGAGTAAGTCAAAAAACTATTATAATTTTTTTTTTTGAAGGACATAATTTCCTTCGCATCAATCTTATGTGAGTCGGCTGCAAGAAAAATTGTTACGACCAAATAGAATGACAACAATCTACAAATTTAAAAGCGTGTTGCCAGCGAGCGTGGAAATTACATTATTTTTACTGTTGAATTTAATTGAAGTGAAAACTTTTTAAAGGGACTGGAACAAAATATACGTTATTTCTTTGATGGGTAAATAAGCACAGTTGTAAACATGTTTTGCTCAAAAGTTTCTGAAACGCGTCACGTGATTTTGACATGATGTCATCATCACTTTCTCCTTCATGAAAGCGCGCGCTAATAGACAAGGAAAGCAAATTAAAATGGAAATCTGTTCGGAAATAAGAGAAGGAATTGAAGCGAAAAAACTTCGTAGTATTAGGTGGAAATATGACCTGAATTCGCTCGGACGTAACTAAAGAACAGGTGAATAAATCACTTATTCGTGACGACGGCGCCTTTTTCCTTTTTTTTTCCCTCTCACATTCACAGTGGGTTGATGGGGTGCAGAACAATATTTCGAGAGCTATTTTTCTATTCTGTTAAATGGAAAGAGAAAATACGAAATGAATGTCCAATCGATTTTTGCAGGCTTCATCCTTCAAAAACTGCTCAAATAGTTTCTTATAAAGATATCGTAACATTATAGGGACACTAAAGGGAGGGGGGGAGGGTACTCGACATTTTGTTGAAAAGTATTTCATTTTCCATTTATATTAGACATCAAATGTTGTTCAAGATAATATTATTTGATGAAACAAATAAAATATCTGATGAAACAATATTTTAGAAAAAGTTTGATTCTTCTTCGGCGTCAGTATTTTGCTCACGGCGCGAGTTCTGAAGAATTAACATCAGGGCTGCAGAGTCGGAGTTGTAGTCGAAGATCGAAGGCTTAAAATTCCAAGAGTCGGAGTCAGATAGTTGATCATTTTCCCTCAAAATCGAGTTCTTGTGAAGTCGGAGTGGGACTGATTTTGGGATGAAGGAGTTGGAGTAACTTAGAACTTCTGCGTAAACATTACGTCCACGTAGAAATGTGGGTTCTTCCGGCAACTTTCTCTAAATTGTTCGAAAAATGCAGTTTTAGACGATCTTCGTCATTAGAGGGAACGTGAGGTCAGGGTAAAAGGATTGAATTTCGAAATCGAAGATTCAGACGCGCGATAACGTTTGCTAAAACTAAAAGGGAAAATTAGAACTTTCATAATTTTTCAAAACAGAAGCTTGAAAAACGTAATTTTAGATGATCGATGACGTTTTGGGGAGAGAGTTTGGACGGAAATTTTCGAAATTGAAATTCTGAAAACGAAATTTGGCTGATTTTCAATAATTTCAAGAGGAATTTGAAGATATTTCTCCAGAAAATTTTCTAAATTGAAGTTCTAAAAGGGTAAATATATAGGCGAGCTGTGATGGCGTTAGGGAACGGGATGCAATTTGAGACCTTGTCCCGAAAAGTTTTCAAATTTGAAGCCCTGAAACGCATCTGTAGGCGATCTATGATAACGTTAAGAGAAGGAATGGTTCTTTATGGAATTTCCCCGGATTTTTTAAAAATGCGTAAGCTAGCTTTGGATGATGTTAAAGAAAGGAATGTGGATTGCGACTATCCACTGGAAAGTTTTCAAAACTGAATCCATAAAAACGCAAATAGAGGCCATTTTCGGGATATTAAGCGACGATATGTGGGTCAGAAAATACGCGGGAATTTTTTCGAAGATGAAGTCTTAAAGTACAATTTTTTGGACCATTTTTGACTGTATCAAAAAAATTTAAAAAATAATAAAATTAGGCTTATGACTCTCCCATTTAAAAGTTTCAAAATTTAAGTCCTTGAAACGCAATTGTAAGCCATTTTAGGATGTTAAGGGAAGGAATGGGATTCACGGACTCTCTCCCAAAGTTTTTCCGAAACTGAAGTCCTAAAAATGCAATTGTTCGCCATCTTGGGGAGAATCCACATCTTTGATAAAATTAAGAGAAGGAATGCAGTTCTCAGAAAATTTTCCGGAATTGAAGTCTTAAATACGCAGTTTCAAGCCATGTTTGATTTTTGAAAGAGAAAAATGGCGCGCACTGACTATCTCCCCCAATTTTCTTCGAAATTGAAATCCTAAAAGAGTAAATGTAGGTGATCTTCGACGACATAAAAGAAATAAATGCGGTTCGGGACGCCCTCCAGAAGATTTTTCTAAATTGACGTAAGTAAAACGCAAATCTGTAATGCCTCGCTCAGACGACCAACTGTATTTAATTATTGTTATTTATTTACTTATTTATTTCATTTTTGTTTTCCTTTATTTTGTTTTATTTTATTTTATTTATTTATTTATTTTATTTTTTTTTGTATGAGTCGGTGCAAACTCAGTTTTCCTTCGGGAGGGAAATTGGTTTCCTCTTGGGGGAATTCCCACCCAGAAAAATGCCCGAAAGAAACACTACCATGAAAACGTTTGATTGATCCACTCACTTGGAGGGAATTGGTGCCAAAAACTAATGGGCACCAATTCATGTGGGGGTTCACATATACATATCAAATTTCATTCCATTTCATGCAGTAGTTTTTGCTCTAGAGCAGCCTCAAAAAACCGGTCACACACATAAAACACACACACAAACACACACGCACATTTTCCAAGAATGATCAAAATGCACCCAAAACACCTCAATACGTGCAAATCTGTCGAAATTCGAAATTGTTCACGAATCCAATACTTTCATCTACATGTATTACATATAGAACGGGGGGGGGGGGGAGAGAAAGAAAAAAAATTGCAACTGTGGATTACATTTTGGCAACCGAAGCTTCAGTGTTCCATCCCATATGAAACTTTCCTCGGAATTAATCGTTTGATTATCAAGCGATATAGCTTATGGGATCATCACAAATGACGTCGCGCTTTGAAAGGGGGGGGGGGGGGGGTGATGCAATTATGACATTTTGCGACAGTGTGAATCAAAAACTGTAATATCATTGAATTTGGTCCAAAAAAAAACTTTTTAAAAATCAACATGTTTAAGCAATATAGCGTGACAGTAGAACAAGAGAGGGAAGGGGGTCAGATATTTCGCTTATGGACAGCCTTTTATTGTACCATTGTAAAATTATTGAGAGTTTGATGCTCAGTGACAAATGAGGCTATCTGAAGCAAAGGGATGTAAGTGGACATTTTCAAGTTTCGAGTAAAACGACGATAAAATTAAACGTTTTAGGTAGGCTTTCGTTGATTTTTTTTTCTCTGAATCATGCTGTACAGCAGCACCTACCAGGGCTACTAGTACTATCTCCCTCCCCAAGACAGAGGAGGGGTTCACCTACCATTTGTGCTGGTTATCTCCAAATTTTTACTTTTGCCACTTACATCCCTTCGCTTCTCACTGCCTCAAATGTTCTTTTTCAAATTTAGAGCGCTTGCAATCACATCCGTTAATTATTTTTAATGAATGCCTTTGCTGTAAGATAATTCTCGAAAAATCACAATATATCCTCATATCTACTTACACTCGCAATTGAGTTCGTAAAATTTAATCAAATTACTGTGGCCTTAAAAATATTCCATCATAAGGATCCTTGCAGATGCTTTTTGTAACACAGAATAATTTTTCTTGCGTAACATACATACGATTAAAAATTATTCATAAGAACGCAATGGGGTTGTTTATAAAATTTTAAAAGTATTTTTTTCTGAAAGAGCATGCTTAAAAACATAAAATCTGACCATTTTTTAAATAATTTGTTTAAGTTTAATAATTTTTAAAAAATACTTAAATCGGTGCGCTTTCATTGTTTGCATTTCTTGCCGATGACATCACAAATGATGAAGTGCCATTCTGTGTTGCCATTCACAGAGCAAAATATTTAATTCGCATCTTTACTCACATGCATTGGCAACAATATGGTTGATAGCAAGCGTAGAGCGCAATCTTAATTCACTTCTTAATTATCATAACGTGGAAACGCGGGTACAAAGATGCACCGAAGAGCATCATTTGTGATGTCATCAAGACCACGCCTTCTTTGAAAGATCGGACATTTTAAAAAATTAATTTAAAAATAACTGTTGGGAAAATGAAACAATTTTCTGGGTCCATGTTATTATTATTATTATTATTTTTTTTTTTTTTGCTTATTCTATCAATTTCAGTGACTAAAAGTGCTACTTTTGACTGAAGGAAATAACTCCATTCTAATAAATTATTTCAATCATAATTTGTTCTCAAAAAATAAGCAGTATGTTAATTGTTATGGCGAAATTTCAAACAGAAAGAAAGTTATTAGTAAAATTATTTGCGAACACATATATCTTCTCAATAATTGCGCTGACAGATTTCGAGAAATATTGAGCTTTATTTAGTTGCCTAGTGGTTAGTTATCTTTAATGAGTAATTTCGTAATAGTTACTTTTAGACGTGAGTTCATAATAAATGTGCGTGTTCTGAAAACATGTTGATTTTCTTCCCAATAACCATTTAAATAGTGCGTGTTTTCATACAAGACCAGCAATAAATAATTCCGTCGCAATTCAAATAAATAAAAAAATAAATATTATTTTTTTAAAGAAAGAATTAAAAAAGTGCACTTTTTACCAAATCAGAGTAAAAGAGAAAATAAAGAAAGAATGTAGTAATTATAGAAGAAAGTTTTACCCGCTTCTTGTAAAAGATTTTAAATTATAGAAAAAAAATTAACAGGAACGTTAAAAATAAAAAAATATATAAAAACTTGATGTCCCTTAAAAATTTTTGCAAAAGAACCAAAATGATAAGGATGATAACAAGAAGTTCTGTCTAGAACTAGACGAGCCTACTTTCCCGTATACCCATACTACCTGATCAATGTTCTCAAAATAGCTAAAATCGCAAATTGTTTCAAACATATTTTTCCAATATTTTAAGCTACTTTCTAGGAATAAAATATTCCTCACTCATCTAAAAAAATTAGATGCGTAAAAAAAAGAAAAAACAAGCAAAACGAACAAATAAAATAGCAGCAACTTTTAAACAAAGCAGCTAATACACTTTTTTCCATTTAAAAAAAATTCTTCAACAGCTTTCAAAACGAAAAAAAAATAATAAAAATTAATAATCTCATTAAAATAAATACATCCTATCAAAAAAAAATCGTTTCTTTTTCCCCTGTTGCCAAAAAAAAAAATTTTTAAATGAATTAATGCACTTATCAAGATAAATAAAAACAATAAAATGTCAACGTAAAGAAATACTTTTCATTCGCAACTCCAACGAACTATAGGGGGCACTGAAGTCACTGTCTAATGGCGGACTTAAAAACTAAAACAAACGCACATGGTAACGAAGAAAATGCTAAAAGTGTTGTGATTTTTGTTCGTACGTAAGATTTTTTCGCTTTATTCTTTTTAAATTAATTTTCAAAGTCTTGTGTATATTCTGGCCCACGTAGAAAGAAATGAGAGTTCAAGAAGCATTACTAAACGTCAAAGATTAATGCAAACTACGTAGTTCGTAGTTCTAAGCAGCTATTTCCACGATGTTGAATTCGATATTTATCAATTCTTGATAAAACTAAATAATAATTGTGGCCTGACAAGAACAACAATTAATGCTAGAAAATTCAATATGACATTACAAATTATTATCGAAAGAAGATGATACTTCTTTGCCTTGCTTGGCTAGCGTTTATTGTTTTGCATTTGTTGCTGAGTTATTTCTCTCGAATTCCCGAATCGGTTAATTTAAAATTTTTCTGTTTCGATTTTTCTAATTTCTGAATTACGATTTAATTATGTCAAGTTATGCAAATCATCTACAGAATTCTTACGGATATATGGTGGTAGTTTTCTTTTCAGTTGATTGACAATTATTTCTTTTTACTTATCGAATTCTGTAATCTTACTACCATTTTATTCCACTCATGATAAAAATTAAAAATGGTTTAACTAAAAACGCGAAATCTCGCCAAGGCTACTTTGCTCGCACAATACTAAAACTATAACCCTAAACAAATTTGGCGAAACCTTTCAGCTGATAATAAAAGGAATAAAGTAAATTCTTTCTCGGTTATTCATTTTGTTCTACGATAATATATTCAAGAAAATATTTTGCATACTGTCCATTCCAACTAAATGCTGCTGTAATATATGGTAAGTTTAATTAATTTAAGATTTAAAAAAAACCCCATATTCTTACAAATTCATACAAAACAATAAAAAATTTTACCTTGTATTACGTTATCCAAGTTTGTTAATCCAGAATTTTCGCTTTCACCAATTATTAAGGAAATAATGAAAACTAACATTATTTTGAGAAGCTCGAGAATACTACTAAGGGACGAATTAGTTTCTGTAGCTGAAAGCAAACTAAGACACATCGATTGCGTTAATAAATACTCAGAACAAACTGCCTGTGTTTACGTCAACAGACACACGTGGAACGCAACGTGGCAATGTTTTAGTTTCATTTGCAGTTTTGTAAATCACCGCAAGGTAGCGTATTCGAGCGCTGGAATTCCGAATTGTCAAAAAAAAAAAAAAAAATCGTCTGCGCGTATCTTTATGTAGAAACATAAATGACTTCGAGTTTATTCACCGAAAACTGAATACCTAAATAAAAAACTTTAGCGTTAAAATAAAAACAAATCACATCAACAATAATTATTCCACAGTTAAAACCATAGCGTCGGAGTCGGAGTCAATCTAGTTTTGGGATGAAGGAGTCGGAGTCGAATATCCAAGAATCGGAGTCAGTCATTTGTCCGTGTATAAATTTTTGCCAAAGCTAGGAAGTCGTAGTCGAAGTCGGGGAGTCGGAGTCCGATTAATTGTCGGGCAGACAGACAGACCGACAGACAGACAGACAGATCGACGGACATTTTTCCCCATCTCAATACCCTAATTTCCAATTTTTAATTTTTCGATATTTATTTAATTATTTTATTTATTTTTGACTTTTTTTGTTTTTCGGATATTTTTAAGATGCATTGAGCCTTCTTTCATGCTTTTTTCTTCTTTTTCTGACTTTTACTGGGAAAGTAGGCTAAAAACAAGTTTAATGAATATTTTAAAATCAAGAATCTGAGAGTGAACTTATATCATGATAAAATATGTGTCTGCATGTGCTGCCCATCTGGTTTATTTATTTCTAGAAAACTTTTAATGAAATACTACAACTCGGAGAAACTGAATTTGTACAGCTAAAACTGAATTTTCTCTTTCCTAAATTTTCCGTTTTACAGCCATAGCAGATTAGATTAAACAAAACTAATAAAAAAAGTAAATAAATAAAATATCATCATAGGGGATTCTTTGCAAATGTTAGCAATGTTAAGATAGTACCTCCTATAATTAATCTCGATTTTTTTACTTTTACCTGTTCCATCTTTTTGACAAAACAAGAAAATTCTTAGAGCCTTCGAATTTTTCAAACTCTTTTCTAAACACGTATTTCTGTACACGATAACTACTAATCTGTATTTCGTAAAAATGTAGGGATAACTTCAGAGAAAAAGATTTCACATTTCAGTTTTAACTCTTCCTTTTTCATGAATATTGTAAAAGGAATTACGAAAACACATCAAACGCAACTGCACTGGTTTTATCAATATTTTATTCCCAGTTCTTTAAAAAGACGCATTCAACAGTAGTGGCAGTACATTAACATCTAGAGTTTCTTTCAATGATTCTGGCAACAAAATATCGTTTGCCCCGAAGCCATTTCAGTTAAACTTGGAAGCGCTCCATGTTTAGAAGAAATCTGTTTGCCTATATTCGGTGTTTGCCATTTTTTTTCTGAAGAAAAATGTTTCCATTTATAGATTCTGGATTTAGTCCAAGGAAAATCATTTTCTGCCCTTCAAAGTTGAAAGTTGCTTTTATTTTTAAAGGGATTCATCAAATGCTGGCCCGTCCGTAGTTTCAATTTCTTTTTATGACAGTCCGAGGGTGAGTGATGAGGCATGGCCCCCCATTGAGTGGGGCCATGGATGAGGGTACAGATTTTACTTCGCGAGCACCCATTCATCCAAGTCAAACCACGTGGCTTGAGATCTTTGCCTCAGCACTTCCTAAGCCAATGATTGGACTTGCTCATTCCAGTTACTAACTCCTGCTCAAATGCCTAGACAGAGATTTCGCCACCCTGAGGGTGAAGAACTTCAAGACCATGGTCAAGAAAAAAGGCTTGGAGGCAAATTCTTAAACAGGTTTGAATCCACTAGCGTAAGCACAGAAGAAGAAGAGAATTTCTGGTTTAAAAAAATGAAGCAGAACTTTTGAAAATGATAAATAATTTTTTTTTTAAACTGAAATGGAAGATCATTAGCTATTTCAAAAAAAAGTGATAACGTACGTTTTAAATGAATCGGTACGGCATCGACCGTCGGCGTGAAAGAAGAAAAGTTACAGTTCAAGTTTATCTGAAATGATATTTTCAATGAATTGAAATAAAATTGAAACAGAGGAATTTTATGCGCGGAAGGTTGTAATTTAAAAGAACTACAGTTGATAACTCGCAGAAGGTTTTGCTTAGCGCGCTTCAATTGGAAAGCATTTTAGAAAACCTTTTATTCAAGCTGAAAAACTATCTTCCACAACAACACCGTCAATCACAAACGATTTCGTGCGAATCGCTCCTAACAGCGATGAACAAGGCAACAGGGATCGCGAATAATTCGTTCAACACGTATTCCAAAGAGAACACGAACGCATTGTTCTGGTAGCGATTTATCTATGTTGGAGATGGAATACTGCATGGATTGCAAGTTTTGACATAGCAGTAAAAATTATGCAGTAGTGTCCGGGAAAACAAAACGGTGCACGCTTCGTCGTAAACGGTTTCTTGGATTTGTTGTTTCGCTAAATGCCTTAAATTTATGGCTCAAGCACGCTGTTGCAGATGCATGGAACGAGGAATCCTCTAATCTCAAAATCATTCTGGTAAAAGATATGCAAACAACTTTTGTTGTAACATTAGCTGCAAACAGGACTTAATTTGCATGGGAACTCAACTCCAGCACTCATTTTCAATTGCATGTAATTTTTCAAATTTTGGACGAAGTTCAGACTACGCATTCAACTAATTCCTAAGGTCTATATAAAGGCTCTAGCACTTCTTTTGTCACAAATCAGACCCTGAAATCTTAATCGTAAATCTCTCATCTCGTTCGAACTTTAGAACCAGGGGCGCCCCGATGAGAGGTCACAGGAGGCCACTGGGACCTCCCAAAAATTTCCCGATTTAGCGAATTTTGCTGACGATTCGGCAAATTTTGGCAAAACAATATTGTAATTTTAATATTCTTTTTTTAGTAATCCTTAAAATAGCTTATCATTCGATGAAACTGAAAATTTACTCGACAAATTGAGAATTTTCCCCTCCCAAACATTTTAGTTCGAAGAGCCTCTGTTTAAAACAGGTTTCAGAAAATTGAAATACGTCATGAAATACCGGTGTTCGGTGAAATCCTCGACCTGGAGACGACTAGACAGTTCTGTCATCCAACGTTGAAGTGTACCTGATATAAGAATTACATCACGTACACTTCAACGCTTCAACAACATTGTGACAGGGTTGTTGAAGAGTTGAAGTGCACTGTACACTAGGAATTGCCAACCTTTTTGGGATGAGTGCCACTATCAGGGGAAAAAAAATAAGTTATGCATGCTACTTTCAATTATTCCAACTTATGAGTAATAACGAGTTTAAAAAAAGTGGGGAGTGGGGAGTAGGCCGTTTATGTGATAGTGCACACTTTTTCCAGTAATCCTTAAAAGTGGAGCTTAAACAAATAACACAATATATATTATTTTAATTACAATCTTAGATTTTACTGCCCATAAACATTTTTTAAGGTTCAATCTTAGAACAGCTGTAAACTGCTTCTATTTGACATTCATGCTGAAGCTGAAGAGACAGTTTCAAGCTCGGAGAAACACACTCAGGGGAAACGAACTGTTATGGAACTAAATTTTGTTTCATTTACCACAAGTATCACCATCAGTATATTATGGAATACATGGCCAAACACCGATTTTTTTTTCTTTCCAAAATTCGTACAGAATTTTCCAATAACCTTATACAATTATTTTTTATTGGGTTTTATTAAGTTGCTCAGCAATAACAATTACTTTTACTTTCACTCCACCAATTCAGTATTCAGTTCGCCAAAAAGGAAAATGTCTTCATTCCGTACCATTAGCATCAGCCATAATTGCGCTTGATAGAGAACAATCAAAATTCAGGGGTACCCATCTTTTTCTTTGGGGGGGGGGGGGGGCATGGCGCACTCTACGCAATTGAAATTTTTAGGGGGGAGTTAGGTGTATTTTTCTTATTTTGAGGGAAAAGATGGCGATATTTAGGGGGGGCCCTTGCTCTTAGGGGGGGCACCCTGCAACACTTGAGTTGACAGAATAATTTGTAGAATTACCGTTGGACTCTCATCCCATTAATCACCACGACATTAAATTGGATTATGAAACTATTCTTAAAACAAACTCGTAGCAATGGTCGTTTAGTCAATAAGTATAGTTAACTATGATTTTCGTCAATTTTGCTTCAGTCATTAATGAAATCTTTAAGCTATAGCTAAGGATTTCAGTTAGGACATATGGGTTTTAAAAAGCAAAGGAAGTCAAAGCATAAAACTTGTTATAGAAGAATATTAACTATTCAAACAGACGGAATAATAATTTTCATATATGGGTTATTCTCCAGAAAATGCAACTTTTGAACGCAAATATTTTTCAATTTTGAAAACTTTTGTTTTCTTTTTTTTTCATTATTATATGAAAGTGTTAGCTACTAGAAGTTTCCATAAACAATGGCCCAGCTAAGTTCCTATTATTTTACTCACAAATTAAAAATAAAATAAAAACTGCCTTCTTCACGGGCATAAAAAAATGATTTTAAAAAAAAAGCATGTTTTATAATCGAGGCCAATTTAATATCAAAGTAGTAATTTTGTTAATTGTGCAAACAATAATTTATTTTAATGATTAGTGGGAATCTAATATTAAGCTCTCTTAATTAAAGTACGGCTTAATTTTTAGTTATCCTTTTAGTTCAAATGTGTGTTAAAAAATAGTATTTAGTAAATTAGAGAATATACTGTCAATTTAGAATTTTGGTAGAATTCCTAATATTGATGTATTTCCCCTAGATCATTTATTTTCACCTCAGAAATAATGACAGTGATAAGGTCTGTCACGGAGGTGAAATTCATGGAGGTGAGGAATTTTCCATTAATATAGGTCTAATGGATACATTTTTCAGGTAAATATTTTTTTTTTCTTCGTTGCTACAATCTGCACATGTTAAACATATGAAAACATGCTCAATTCTTTTTTTTTTCTACATTATTTTACATCTCTGAAATTCAAGTTCACGGAGGTGGGAGTTCACAATAGCCACACTTAGTTTTTCAAGCAAAATCTACCTTTTTTTTCAACAAAAATCTCACAACTTCTTCGTGGCTGAAAATAAACAAGGAGGCTCCCTTGTATCATGGAAAATAAAATGTGATTGATTAACATTTGCTTAAATTATTGACACGTGTTAATGAGAAATTGCGTTTTGTGTTTAGGTAACGGAGGTGAGAATTTATTGTGTGACATGATTTCTTATCCTACTAAAACGAACTAAAACACAATTAAATATACTTAAACAATTAGTATTTGAGACACTTGTGAAAGGAATAATAAATAAATAAGTATATACTTTTAATTAAACAAGTTATTAAGCAACGTAAACAGTCACATCAAGTGTGTGACATGCCACGGAGGTTAGAATTCACATGTTGTGAACCAAAAATATATTGAAATAAAAATTATTATTAAAAAGTTGTTGGTAGTTTTCAATTGATATATTTTTGATGAAATTTAAAAACATTGTTAAATGAATTGTTCCTTAAAGTTTTTACGGTAAAAGACGTGTGACAGAAAAGTTACACTTTTTGAAGAATGACCAATATGCATTTGACGTTGTTTTTGAAGAATTTTCAAAATTTTCCGTTGAAAAATGTCATGTAAAATGAAACTCTTACACACGTAGCAAAAAAAAAAAAAAAAAAAAAAAAAAAAAACTCAGAAAATCTCTTGCAATATAAATTGAAAAATGATGACTAACTTAAATCTTGCACACACATAAAAAAAATCGTTGAATTTCATAACAAACTTAGTCTGAACTTGATCAGAGTTTGCATCTTGTTTGTTTATAACTACTGAGAAAAAAAGATGAGCTTTCTGTCTTGAAAATTCTTACTGTAACAGGAGTGAATCATTTCTTGGAATAGTCAGATTATAGTCAGCGGAAAAGTATTCTCAAATCACAAGCGCCCGACTAGTTTGTTAATAGCTCGTCTTGACTCCCCCCCCCCCCCTTTTTTTTTTTTTTTTGTATATTTTTACTTGTCATTCTGAGGAGTGACCAAATTCAATATCAAAAACAAATGTTCCAAGAAAAGTAGCGCAGTGAGGGGGGGGGGATTTGAAGATCAACTCTTTCAATCCCCGGATTCAAGCAGGACTATCGAGTCCGATTGAAAATGACCAGCTGCGACTCCGACTTCTGAAATTTTAGTGTCCAGTTCACACTTTCTACTTCAAATCCTTCAACCCAAGATTAGCCCGACTCTGATTGCTTTACCCAAAATCAGCCCAATTTCCGACTCCACGATTCCAATTCTGACTCCGCAGGCCTGTCATTTGGGCGATCTTGGAGGGGTGCGGGCAACACTGGAGGCGAAAGTTTCCACACCGTATCAGTCTTGAACCTCATTTTGTTTTTTTAGTGTGCACGAATGACAACTTCGTAATTTTTATTTATCTTTTAAAACTCTTGTAATAGTCTATGGGCCGAGCGCAAATATCGTTCAAGTTCGTTTACCAATCTTAGGGACTACGTGAACTTGCTTGAAATCTATTATAAATGATGAACTCAATAGCAAAATACAATGTTCACACGCTGGAACTGTCTCATTAAGTTTTAATTAGTAATTGAAATAGGAACTATGTTCCGTGCACTGTTAGCACTTACACAAAAAAAATTGTCTCTAGATGGCGCTATTAAACACAATATTTATAATCTAAAAATTTAATAAACAGTTTTTCAACCGAAATTTTGCTGTTTTACTCAATTTTTCGTTGCAAAATATATTAATACGTTTTAAATTACTTACTTTTGCTTTGTAATTTTGTAACTAAAAGAAAATCAATAATTGTATCAATCCGCAGCTCTGAATGTGATCTTAATCTCAAGATTTCCTTTATTGCACTAGAGCCAGCGCACATAGACATTGTTAAGTACGAAACATTAGAAGGCACTTTACTTCGCAAAAAAGATATTAATGTATCACCGAGTAGCAATAATTGACCTACAAAATCTTAAAAGAACATAAACAACTCTAACAGATGCCAATACATGTTTAAAAATATTATAAAATTAAACATTAGCAGACGATAAATTAAAAATTAAAAGGTATATTTCACTTTCATATCACGATGTTTTATCTTTTCTTTTTTTAAAAATACTGCTTTTTGATTACAGACGATATTTTGAGTTCATTTTTAGCCTACTTTCTCGTCAAAGTAATGTAAAATAAATAATGACTTAAAAGGTGGTTTAGTGGGCCAAGGTTAATGTATCGTAAAAAAATTGCTTAGTACAAAAAAAAAAAAAAAAAAATAAAATAAATTAATTTGAGTTTTGGCATTTTTAATTCAAATTATATGTTTCGCAATCACGAGTTGCGACAGGACCCTACTCATTGGAGTTATTGATTCTAGAAACGGCTTCTGTACCCCCAAACCTGTCCCTCCTCCTGGGTGGTTACGTATGTATAGTTGTGTGTATGTGTGGAGGAGTGCTTGGGTGCATGTGTATGCTTGTGTGTGTGCGTATACCCGTGTGTATGCACGTAAGCGTGTGTATAAGTATACATGCGCACGCGTGTGTGCGTGTGTGTGTAAGATATGGACGCAACCTGGAAACGGTTTCCCCTAGAGGAGCAGCATCGAGAGGGGCCGGTCGACGGTGGTGCTGCAGAGGGAGACGGGGGGAAAATAAAATCATAGGAATTTAAAACAGTCAAATGAGAACAATAAGCAATTCGTGATTGCTCAAAAAAATAGATAAAATAATTAAATAAATATCAAATTCCAGAGTAGGGGTTTGAGATGGGGAAAATCTGTGTCCGTCAGTCGACTTATGCGCTCCCCTCCTCTCCTCCCCCCCCAAAAAAAAAACACTTCCCGAAGTTCAATTCAAACATTTTTTTTTTTTTTTTTTTTTGAAAGATCTCCCCGATGACACCTCATTCCGGTATTTCATTTTTTGATTTGAATAATTTTTCGTTCAACTTGGAAGAGTTCAAAGCACTTTATATTAGCGCTTGCGGGAAAAATTTAAGACAAATGTAAACTGCGAACTTAAAGGCGGATTTGTTTAAGAAAAACTTTGTTGAAAAAAGCTCTCGATGAGTATATTTTTACAAAAGATTTTTTTTTAATTAGCTATTTTAATGACATTTTTCCGACAGTTAAATTTTTTTCAACATTAACGACAACGCGAAAAATTATTTCATGTCAGTAAAAATTGACAAAATGGAGTAGATTCTGAATACATTCTCAATTTTTGGTGACAAGAAATAAAAATGAAAGTTATTGATAAATATGGAAATACCAAATCTCATATACTTAACATTGACGAAAGTCAGAGATTAATATGACTGAATCAAAATGAAATGACATTAAAGCACAAATGTTTTTACCGGAGCTGCGGAGCTGGAGTAAAAAAGAACCGATTCCGAACTCTGACTCTTACCCTATCCCCTCGTTTGTACAATAACTATCAAGCAAATATTCATTCCTGATGCTTGAATAATTTAATCCAGTGGTGAATAACCTTTTTTTTATCTGCGACCCACAACTCACATTAATAAGAATCTCGTGGGCCAGAACAAATATCAAATTTATTTACATGATTCAAGTTTTTCTAGATAGTAATGGAAAACAAGGGAAACGAAAGACAATTACAAACCAAAATTGCTGTCATTATTACTACATGCTTATTTTATTGCATCTGTGTTTCAGAAATCAATTTATGACTACTTGACTTCAAAATTTATAACAACGAAAGAAGATTACTAGCATTTTTGGAAGGTTTTAGAATATATATATTTCGTTTTTTAACACTGAATACAACGAGGGGGCACATGGGTCAGCTTCAAAGGGCAGATTTCATCCGCGGGCTGTAGGTTGAACACCACTGATTTAATCAATGTCCCCAGTTCATCAGAACATTGGATGGACTATAAATGCGGGCAGTATTGAAATACAATGGAGCATTATTTCCATTGCATCAGATAAATGTTCAAAAACTAGTCTCCTGTGCATGCCTGAAAACTCGGTGTTCTTCGAAGAGATGTAGTACATGCAAGACGTAAAATTGTTCATACACATAATTTTCCTCTGCTGACTGTAGCTGTATAAATTCTCAGGAGGAAAATAACTCTATAGCAAACCAGGATAGATGAATTCAGTGATTCTGACGAAGAGTTTGCTTCTTGAAAAAAACTATTTTTTGATGCATAATGTTTACATGCATAATGTTTTTAACGTACATGCACAATATTTTAAATGTACAAGTACAATATTTTTTATGTATTTAAAATTTGTCTACCCCTTGCTTGTCAGTTTCACTCCCTTTCATGTATCTCTAATGGTCTGTAAAAAAATTATGAGACATTTTTTTTTTGTGAACATTGGGTTTTTTTCATCTGTAGACACTAAGGTTTCAGAAAAATATCACTTTTTGTAGTCCCCGAAATTGGTAAACGAAACCATGTTTTTAAGCATCTTTTATGCCTTCGTCCCACAACCTATAAAAGCTAAAGCGCGCTGCTTCATCCAGTGAAGACGTGAATAGAAAGTTCCCTATATGCAACAAATAGGACTGCCCACCTGGAGGGGGGGTCATGGCGCAGGCTGCGTCATTAAAATATATAGGGGGTGTTTTGAGGGGTATTTTTCCTTTTTTGTTGGGGGTTGGCTCTTGCTTTTGGGGAGAGTCTTCGAGATATTTGGGGGGGGGGGGGGTAATAGGGCACAATAGGGCACCCCTGCAAATTAAGAAAAATTTTGTGCATCGCAACAGATTTTTTTTTTTTTTTTTTTTTTGAATAACACAGCTTTGAAAATAAAAATAAACAAATACAATTTAAAAAATAGTGAATAAATTTAGCTGTTTATGTAGAAAAAAGTAATGAGTAGTTAAGAAATGCTTTAAAACAGAATGACAAGTGTTTACAAGTGTCTAAAATAATAATGTATGTTTACCAAAAACTCATAAACATACCCTTTTTTACAACGTCAAATTCTGACTTAACGACGAACTCTTGGAACGCATCCACTCGCGTAAAAGACTCCACTAAGCATCCTTTTTCGCTGCTCGCTCGTTGAATGAACTCCAACTATTCTATCACTAAAAACAAATTTTCGTGTTAACAGCAAAATACAAAAATGATCCACAGTTGCTGCACATTAGAAATTCAACCTGTCAGCAGGCCCGTCCAGCTTAATCGGGAAAGTGGAAATTTGCCGAATGAAACTTCAAATTTGGCCTAATGAATCTCCAAATTTCGCCGCATGGTGAAAATTTTGCTGAACAGATTTCCAAATTTTGCCGAATGATGATAACTTTACCGAATCGTCGGACAAAATTTGCCAAACAAAGACGTTTTTGGAGAGTCACAGTGACTTCCGATTGAGGTGCTTTTGAACCCGTCATTTCGAATTTTTCCGGGGGGGGGGGGGGCAAAAGGTACATACTCAATGCAAATTTCATTGGAAAACAACAAAAATCACGCCCACTTATATGTAAAAACATTAATTTTTCAAAGCCGAGTGGGGGGGGGGGGCGATTGATCCCTCCCTCCAATAATCTCCCACTTGGTTTTAATCAAACTGTATAATTTTCATGTTTATAGCTAATCAACTTTCGCTGCATTAATTTTTTCTCTAGAGTCGCCAAAAGCCAAAGCGGGCCTTCTGTCAGTCTGGTCGCCGGACCCCCTCCCTCCATAAAACTTATTAAATTTATACTACTCCAACCCTGAGTTGGGCCCCCTCAGCGGCCGGGTCCCTAGTTTCTGATTAGGCTAACATGGCCTCTCGTCGGCCCTGTTTCTCACTTTGTTTTAGATCTGATTTTTTGCTTTAGAAGAGCACGTGTGGGATCCATTAAGTTTAGGTATAGAAAAGCTTTTCAATCACCTATTGTATTTCCTAACGCAAAATAACGCATTTCAAGTTTTAGTTATTAAACTTTATCAAAAATATTACAGGAAAAAGTAAAAACTCACTAATAAAATATGCTTTCGAAGAACTTTTCTAGAATATTGATTATTTCGTCAGTCGAGATAAGATTCCATAAGATAGAAGCTATAAAACGGTATGGAATAAGTGCAATATCGGGAAACTATTTGTTTTTATGACTGTCCTCTTACGATGTCACGCAACCTTTGAGAAAACTTTATTTTGCGGTGATGTTATTTCACAGCTCTGCACACCTATTAAGGGTTGCAATTTTCGAAATTTAAATCCCGAGTTTGGCGAAGTTTTTCTGACATGAAAATATTAAATAAATTCAATTGTCAAAAGTAATCGTCTTAAAATTTTTTTAAAAAATCCCGACTGAGTCGCAAATGTAAAATCGAGAGGATAAATTGAAAATCCTTTTAAAAGCCTTATACAGTGAAACCTGTGTGTAACAATACTGTCTACAACAATAAATCTGTCTATAGTGATGTTTTTCTTGATTCCAGCAAAATGTCGGCATAAATAATCAAACTGTCTATACGATATTTTTTTAATGTCCAACAGTATTTTTGTGGGCGGGTTTTAATGTACTATTAAAAACCAATTACAAATATTTTATTTGCTAACAAATAGAAACTGGCAACAGATGAAAATTTTAAATCATTGGTTTCAATTTCCTTGTCGGCCAACAATGAATTCGGCTACCAATCGCTTGAATAAAGGCTTAGCCGTATTTAAAATCTGCTTTAAAAAAACGTTATAATTCGAATTCTATATAACATGGAAGTTCCAAACACATTCTATCAGACGCAGAAAAAAAACTTTATTTCAATACTAAATTTTAAAAAGAATTAAATATGTTTTCACTGCAAAAATTGCGAAAAACGTTTAGAGGTTTTTAATTAATATCTTCGTTAATTAATGTCATCCGAAGACGCAACGTAGTTAAGAACACTCTCGATCAACTCTCCTTTAGAACAAAAATTTTCTTTTCAAAATCGGTTCATCAGTTTAGGCGATAGAGTGATACAGACAGACACACAGATACAGACACGTCAAACTTATGACTCCCTTCCTTCGTGTGTCAGGGGTTAAAAACTAAAACCGTCAATGTTTTATGAACATGAACCTTAACAAAGTTATTCAATTGTAGTTATTTTAGAGAGAGGTTCGATAATTGAAAAAATTAATCGTAAATGAAGGAAATATTTTATATAATTAAAAACTGAGCGTATGTTTCTATGTATGTACCTTATGTTTCTTTGTAGTCATATGTCCAAGTTTTTTCTCCCGAACGACAGTGAACTGATCATCGAACCAGGTATCGATGGATTCGCAATCTTTCCGTCTTTATGTTTGACTATTTAGCATAACCTTCCGATAATAATTATCGAAGACATCATTTAAAAACTATTAATTATGACACTTAGATTTCGGCACAAAATCCCTATTTTTCGAAGGCTTTCCTCCATTCAAATTATTATTCAGTGCTTCATCTCAACTTTCCGCAACAATGCTTTTATTAAAATTTATGGTTGTGAATTAAATCATTGAGACGAAAGATCTGTTACCATTTTTTGTCTCGAATATGAGCAAATAAAATTCTGGGTTTTGTTTTAAAGGCTTCTCCTGTAATTGGGGAATTTAAAATGCTTACTTTTTGGTTATTTTTCCAAAATCTGCAGCAAAATTTTACTGATTTTATTTTATTTATTTATTTATTTATTTATTTATTTGTTCAATTTTTTGTTGAACACGCGTCACTTTTTATTTTCGAGGTGGACCGTGCAAAGCAGAGCGACATAGCTAAGTTAATGTATAAATATCTGACTAGTTGCACATGAAATTATTCCTGAATTACGTTAAATTAAATAACGTGTTTGGCAAACAATACATTGTGGTGTGTTTAAAATTGATCTTGGGTTTACAAGCGAAACTCCTTACATATCGGAAAAATGAACCCTCTAAAAAAACTTGTGAAAAAATTTTTTTTTTGTCTAATGGGGGCTGCGTTTTAGCAGACCTAGTGCGGTCCCTCGATACGCCATCCCGTCTTTCATCTGCCACCATTAAGGCGCGGATGTCAATGGCACGGATATTTTGGACGCCCAGTTTCTACCAGATGGAGGCATCTGAGCTCTCGTTTGATGCGAAATTGCACTAGGAATTTAATTTTGCCGAGGGAATTCTAAGCCAAATGCATACCCGAGGGATCTTTTACATGCCGCATAATCATACGACATGAGCGCTGATAATCTTTTGCATCTCGAAAATTCACCGACTGGCCACCCCAGATCAGAATCTGGGTCCACAGGCGTAGAAGAGGACAGCGCCTAACCATCTACGACCACAGAATAAATGCAGCTTTTACGAACGACGTACAGTTTACCCACCTGGGAAGGCGCTCAATGGAGCAAACTGCTCCATTGATTTTTTTTTTTTTTGGGGGGGGGGGGGGTTCAGGGTACTGCGGAGTGGACTGCGCCGTTAGGACGTATATGGCATACGGGGCTCTTAGGGGGGGTGAGCACACCTGAGGACGCATATGGAGTAACAAAGCACGTATTTTCTCGAAAACAAAGATATTGGTGACTTCGCGTGCAGAAAATTTCGCGAATTTTATATGAACAGAACTGTGAATTGAGTAAAAAATGTTCCCGCTTACGATGGGCCCACAAAAATCACGAAAATTAAAGCTTTGCTTTTACAGTACTAAAGTATCGTAACATAAAAATGGGCTCTTTGAATTTAATAGTCTCTTAATTAATATTCTGTTAAAATTTAGGCATTAAACTCTCATATAATTCTCATATAAAGCAATGGACCATTAACTTTATACAGGGCGAATACATTTTTAGGTTGTTGTTAATTGATTAAAGACTTAAAATAATACAAAGGAAACACAAAAAGAAGCACCGTTAACTAAATTAACTATTCGCCGAGACGAAACTTTTGGAACAGACTCCTTTACAATAATAAATTATTATTGTTACTAAAGAATAGATTTATTCTTACTTTTACTTTTCTGGTTTTAAAGTCTATCAGTTAAAAAAAAATCAGTTTGGCAATAGACAAGTTTAAATGAGACATACGGAACTTAAGTTCTTAGGACATGCAAGATTCTGGTGAATAGCCCCAGAAATATGCCGCTTCTTCTAACGTCATCAACGTTGCCTTAAAATGTGTTTTCAAGACGTCAATTTCGAAAATTTTTCCGGGGAAGGGTCCCTAGAACCCCACTCTTATCCTTTCTGACTACCAAAAAAGCCTAAAGAGTCTTTGAAATTGCAAGATTGATCCTTAATTTTTCTGATGAAGGTCTTTACTCCTCCCCCACAACTAACGTCTCGTAAGAGATCTCTCAATTACTTTTTCAGTTCTTTAATTTGTTAAATTTCTTGCCGAAGGTTCCCGGAATTTTTAGACTTAACTTTCGAAACATTTTGGGGGTTACAGTCTAGTTAGACCCTCCCTCTAACGTAATAAAAATAGCCTGACAATGCGTTTTTACGACTAATAGTTTTTCAGATATACTATCTTGCTTTCAAAGCAATAAATTGTCCGCAAAGAATTTCTCAGTGTTTTCTTGCTTTTTATGAATTCACCTTATCTCTCTCTCTTTTTTCGATTTTTTTAAAAATAAATTTTGATGTATTAGCTTGAAGGAAGATGTGTCAAACCTGCACCGCCTCGGAAAAAACTGAGTATACCTATAGTAGTACATGTACATAGTTTAAGATTGGAAAAGAATTAAATTTTAGGTAGGCCACATATTGATTACCGCACCCTGACTCATTTATTGCTGGTACGCCACTGTCTGTCGAGTTTAGGAAATGTTATCGAATGCAATACTTTCTTTGAAAATAAAACTAAGATTTGATTCATAACAATTGGATAGTTTCCCTCATTTCACAAATATTTCTTTCTGAAGCAGCATGGTCGAAAACATGAGATAAGATACTTTTTATCTTAATTTTGACCTTTTTTCTCTCTTAACCCGGGAGAACTCGCATCGGGTCTCTCAAGCCCGGTCATTACAAAACTACGCTACCTAAAATCACCCCTTCAACGGAAATGAATGAAGTCCATACTGACCACATGCTTTTCAGGAATGTACATTCCCCCTTTTCCCCAGAAAATTCCGGTTTCGGACCTCAGAGGTCCGGAGCGAGCTCTCCCGCTTTTCATTTCAGATTGTGAATGTAAAGGAAGAGGTTGTGAAATGCTGAAATGCATCGCTATTTAAGCTACAAAGATGAAATGAAGAGGTTGCAGACCTTGTTAGTTGAGGTTTCAACTGATGAGGACTCCCATAATGAAGATGATGAAGAAGAAGTTGACACAAAACAGTATAGCGATCATCAGTCATGCTTAGAAGAAGATTTAGATTCATGTATCATAAAACTTTCTTAAACCTTACTTTTTAAAACATATTTTAGAGGCTATTTATCTATTTATAATTCAGTGTTGAAAACACAATTTTTTTTTCTATTTTGAAAACACAATTTACTGAAATAACCACGCCGAGCCTACGGAGCACCCCCCCCCCCCGCGAGCTTTCGTGTGACGAAAGGTACTGCGAGTTCTCCCGGGTTAAAAAAGTAATCTTAAACGACATTCAGCCGTTGTTTTCATTTTCGCTGCTGATGTCACAAGTGAGCAAATCGCTAAGGTTACCAGAATAAAGTTTCAGGACACTGCCAAACTTCGCCAAATGGATATTTTGTTTAACTAACAATTCTATTCTTCCTCGCTCCGCTAATACTGTAAGTTCTCGAAAGCCAAAACTAGCTCTCGGGATCGATTCCACTGTAAAAAGCAGGGGACCCACACCCTAAGATCAAGGGCGCACCCCCTCTAGATATCGCAAAGCCCCCCCCCCCAAAAAAGCAAGAGCCAACTAAAACTGAAAAGAATGCCCCTCAAAACACCTCCCTAAAAATTTTAATGGCGCAGTCTTCACCATGCCCCCCCCCCCCCAAGGTGGGCACTCTTGTAAAAAGGGACGATAGGTTGAGGATTCCCACAAAGAAACAATTGCGAAGCTGATTGTAAATGAAATTTCAGTAGTATCAGTTTCATCAATACTAAACCAAATCATTTTTATCTGAAAAAATAAGTTTAACCTAGTTTTGATTTCATTATGTGGGTTAAAAAACTTCCTTTAAATATGAAACGGATATGAATTTCCTATCAAGTCAAATTAATTAATGAAGAAAAAAAATGGCAACTAAATATATTCTCATTCCGAAAGAAAATTAAAACTTCGGATGAGTTGAAGAACAGTGACATTAAGAATGAGCGAGTTCAAAGTATTAATAGACTTTTTTTTTTCAGTTACATTTTGGTTTATTATTTTAATTGGATTAGGGTTTTCCGGATGTTAGTTTTCAGACAGCATCATTTCCTTACAAAAGACAATCATTCCTACAAATTCCATACTTAAAAATATTAAAACTAAAAAAAAAAAAAGTATTACATTTGAGAAATACCGCCTCAAATACAATCTATTTTTAATTTTAATAACTTCGTAGGAATTTAATTGCTTTATTCCAATTCTTACATAAATTAAATTTCAATAAAAAATTAATTAGATTAAATTTTGGTCGTTTGCAAAATCCCGACGGGAAAAGTTGCTTAGAATTTCGAAGTAATTTTTCAAGAAAATACAGTCGATCCTCGTTTTGCGCGGGTTTATTTTACGCGCAAGGGCGCCCATATAGAGGGGCAGGGGGGGGGGGGTTTGAGGTCCCCCCCCCCCCCCCTTTTTAAATTAGAACTTCCTTGCTTTTAGTACTTTTTTCTTTGCAAAAATGTAAAAACATTTCTTCTCCAGCCATTAATAAATAAGATTAAAAATGTCAAATTTTAATGACTCTAATCTGTCCTGAAATCAGTTTACACGGGAAAAATATCCAGCTAAACCACGGGGAAAATACTTGAGCCTCCCCCCCCCCCCCCTTTCGACTTTGCACATGGGCGCCCATGTTTACGCGGTTAAAGATTTGACACCTTTATTTTATTTTACGCGGATGAGTTTCGGTTTTACGCGGATGCGGCAATGCAAACGGATAAAAATTTCCCCTCTTTCAAAGTCCTAACTCTTAAAGATGGCAGATTACACGTAATAAACTGCATTTTGGCTTTGGCGTGCTAACAATCGAGCTTGGGCCGCTGGAGATATTTTATGCGATTGGTTCTTCCAGAGCTCTTTCCAGAAGTAAAGTTATTAAACTCACATAGTTCAGAACTCACTGGAAAAAGAGCTTTTAGGAGTGACAAAGGAGGCCAAAACCAACAAGGATACCGACATCGGCGACACACAACCAAAAACGTTCACATCAAAAATTTTGAGCCATTCCTAGACAATAGAAATGATATTTCTGATTTGTTGGTGAAGAAAGATTCTATCATGGAAATGACGCAAGTGATCATGGATGCGTTAATTCTCTGCAAAGAACTACAGAGAAAAATTCTTAGTGACTGCCAAAAAACTATCATAGCCAGCAGTTCCTCTTTATAAACAGAACACGAAATTAATTTATGTTTTCTTTATGCATGTTGTGCATAGAAATCGATATAAGTACACTGCACATTAAACTTATTATACATTTACTCATCACTAGAATGAAGTATTTTTTTTTTATCCACGGAACCTAACCCCTATTTTAACACTACTGTTAGGCCTCAATTTACGCGGTTTCGATTTACGCGGCATTTCCGTGGAACATAACCGTAACCCCGCGTAAATCGAGGGTCTACTGTATCATCCCATGTAGCATAGGCGGTTGGTGCACCGAAAAAGTGGGGGTCGAAATAAATGTTGGGGGTTAAAGGACAATGTCTTGAAGCTGATTTTTTTTTTTTTTTTGTAAAACTGGACTATTTTATTAACTTTTAAAATCACTTTTAAATGACCTCGAGAAATGGAAATTGGCATCTAAAATCGGGATGGATGGTCAGCGTGGACATTCCCTCTGCCAATTCAAAGTTCTATTCTTATGAAATAACATGAGAAAAGTCTATGTATTTGGAATTTTTAGAGTTGATTTTCATAAAATAAATCAGTTTATCCTGTAAAAAAAATTCTTCAATCGATTATAAATTTTTAAGTTTGAAGTGAGTAGGGAAAGTCCCTTGAACTTTAAAAGTGAGGGGGAAGCTGCCCCCTTTGCCCACCCCTCCCGCAAGAGCAGCCTATGTCATGCAGACTTTAAAGATGTTTAAAGAAACATGTGACTTTTGATTTTCTAGAACAGCTAATACGAGGTCTATTTATAAAAAAAGAAATCAGGAAGCGGTAATAAAGATAAAGATTTTATGACCATTATCCACTAGTTCACTTACCATAAAGATTATTTACAGCGTATAACGTTATGTATTTTTATTTCTTATCAATCTTAAATGATGAGAATTAGTAATATGGAAATTATATATTTAGGTGAAGTTTTGCTTTTTAAGTTCAATTATAAGTAGACTTGCCAGATTTCTAAAATGTTCAACCGGGACACAGAAGCCCCACCCCCTCCCTCAGCGCTACGGACATTCTAAAGAGCACAAGCATTGGTTGGTTTTATAGCGTCTTAGAAGGGAGTAGTTCATTCTCAATGCTATGAATAAACGGTCACTAATCATGCACGAAAACCAGGAGTAGTAATAAATAACTCAAGCAATATAAATTTATGCATTTTAATTTTTTCATGTTAGTATTTAGAAGAAAATTTAGTAAAAAGAAACACTTCAAATGTGGAAGTAAAATTTGAACAGCATAATATGTACTTTTCATAAGCTTGGACTTTTTTAAAAAGTTTTTTTTTTTTTTTTTGGTTTTAATCGTGTAAAAATTCTCACAAGCTAATCCGATAGTAGTTTTAGAAGTCAATATTACAAATAACAAAATAATTATCCTAAATAATCGAACACAGTTGATTATATTTGGTAATCTGTAATAAAATTTATCTTTTACCGGGACAGGAAGTAAACCGGCCGGGACACCGGGATTTCGCCTGAAAACCGGAACTGTCCCGGTCAAAATGGGACGTCTGGCAAGCCTAATTATGTGGATGTTTTCCCTATAATTTTACATCGAGGAGGAGGATGTAGAAAAAGGGCGAGAGCTTTTTGTTAAAATAAAATCTGCTTCAGTTAAGTTTTGAATGAACTTAAAGGATTTGTAACTATAGCGACGAAAATTTGTCCTCTTAATAAATATTGAAACGATGAGTTAGCTTATTCTCGTCTTCATGGCAATCTGAAAAATCAACTTTGGTCAAGTGAGGATAATAAGAAATTCACGATTGCACGAAAAACCTTGGTGACTAGATTTTTCAGAATCGGAAAAGAATCTTTTACAAACCATATTGGACTGAATTTGCCAATAAAATCTGAGAAATAATTATTTCTCCATTTATAATATGAATCTCCATACGAATTGTAAGTCGTCTGAGGCCTAAATTTTTCCCCTGTTTCCTAACAACTAACAGTTTTTGTCGGCCTCTGATCGGAATACAACCTACCGAAATTTTAAAAAATTTAATTTGAATGAAAAAATTGTAGCACTCTCGAGTTTGAATAAGTCTTTAGTTTTGTTAAGTTGAAGATTCAGACATCAATTTTATTTTAGTAAATTTGCGTTTTATCATGTTCGTTAGTCAGACAATCCTTTTCGCGGGCACATTACTGTAAGTTGCGCCCCTCGAACTTTTTGGGAAGGCAGACGTTCTCAATTTGGAACTCCAAATTTTACCGAATGATGATTATTTTAGCGAGTGGAACTTCAAATTTCGCTGAATAATGATAATTTTGCCGACTGGAACTTCAAATTTTTAAGAATGGAACCCCAAATTTCGACGAATGATGAATTTTGCCGAATCATCAAACGAAATTCGTCGAATAACGAAATTTTTGAATGGTCACAGTGACCTTCCGTGACTCTCATTGGGGCGCCCCTGAGTAAACTGTCATTAATGTTGTCGTTTTTATTTGCTTTTACTTGCCTCTCTTTTTCTTTACTAATAATAAAGCTGAAATTCTGGATCTCTGTCTGGATGTCTAGATGTCTAGATGTCTCTGACGCGCATAGCGCCTAAACCGTTCTGCCGATTTTCATGAAATTTGGCACAGAATTAGTTTGTAGCATCTGGGTGTGCACCTCAAAGTGATTTTTCGAAAATTCGATTTTGTTCTTTTTCTATTCCAATTTTAAGAACATTTTATCGAGCACATTATCATAAGATGGACGAGTAAATTATCACAATGTGGTTGAGTAAATTATCATAACGCGTACGTGCAAATTGCCATAACATAGGCGAGCAAATGAACATAACATATATTGGCGACAAATTCATCATTCATTATTTGTAAATATCCAGGCGAACCAAATGATCTTTTAATTTTCTACTACGGGCAAAGCCGTGCGGGTACCACTAGTTTTTAATAGAAAAGTCCAATAAGCCCGAAGTAATGAAAAGAAATTACAATTTGATATGGCGAAGTGCTTTAACAAAAGACGTTAGCGATGTGAAGTCTAACAAAGTTCTTGGTTTCAGGTGGCGCGTCAATTCTCAAAGATCACTTCTACTCAACAATCGTTTTTAAGATAATAACTCTTCAGTATTAATGATAACATTAAGTATCTTATCTTACACTCTCGACGTATGTCTTGTTTTTATCATATCGGGAAGAAATAGACAAAATAAAATGTTTACAAAAAATGAAACTTAAAGTGGCTATGAATGAAGTTGATAAGTGGATAGGTAGATACACAATGCTGTAGTTGGAAAAAGAAACTATTTGGCAGGATTCACCTTTTTGTGTAAAATCACGTTTTTTCAAGAAAAGCACCTAAATAGATGAACTTTATATTTTTGCACGAGGAAAATTTTTGCACGTAAGACTACTTTCTTAAGCATGATCCCTGAAATCCAAATGAAATCCTGTATTCGCCCCTGTTGCTGTAGAGCCATAGCCCGCGTGGGAAAAAAGTCCTATCCCATCCCATATGAAGCGAAAGGCACTTTTGTGTACCAAACGATAGTTGCTTATTATTATGTGACTTTGCAATACTCTACAAATGGTGTACTGAAAAAGCCTCCAGCAAAACTCACGTATCCTCTTAGAGCTGTTGAAAAACAGTAGTATATTATAATGCTCATAATATTCTACATACAGTGGCTCCCAAAAGTGTTCGTACACTTTGAAATTTTTTAGTAAAACCAAAATAACTCGAAACTGAATTCGAATATCAGGTCCAATATTTTTTCACATCATTCCTATGTTATTCTAAATACAACCCATTGGTTTTTTTAAAAATATTGACGGATTTTCTTTTTGAAATGGGTCAGAAAACGAAGAGACAGAGAAATAATACGACACAAAAGTCATCGTACACTCAAATATTTTCGAATTAATTCATGATTAAAATTATCATATGCCGTTTTATTAATATTTTTGCATTATGTTGACCCTTATAAGTCATTTGGCTTTATTTTTTTGTTTATTTATTAGTTAATATTGTGCTTATTACAGTAAAATGGCTGGTATTCGTAAAACACCACAAACACCATTCAAAATTTGATTTTTTTTCCCCACAATAGTGGTAAATTGGTTTGAAATGTCTCTAAATTAGTTAATTTATTTGTTTGTATAGTAAAGTGCTTGATAAAATGCTTTAAAGAAAGCAATCGGACCGAAAACAAGGTAAGAAAAGGCCAACCGGCAAAGTTGAAAAAACGTGATCGGAGATTTAAAGTTAAAAAAATTGTGAAAAATACACATTTGAGTGCTGTAAAAGTTTCTGAAGAGTTAAATGAAACATTTTTCATTTAATTTTCACCTAAAATTGTTCGCCAAGTTCTCTGATTAGCTGGATAATATGGGGCCTCTTCCTGCAGAAATTTTTTGGGTCGTGCGAAAAACAGAAAGCTTACGCTTTTCGTCGCAAAATCAATGATAAATAAGCTAAAAACGTTTTAGAATCACGTCTTACTTACAGATAAAAATTAATTTTAACATTTTTGGTTAAATTGTTGTATAACTGTAAGTAGAAGAAAAAATTAGGAACTTAATCTTAAGAACTTATTTGGATCAGTTAATGAGGACGGTGGAGGTGTTCTAGTATGAGGGTGCATATCAGCATCAGTACTTGGTAGTTTGGAATTTTTTGATGAAATAATGAATCATGCTGTTCCTTTAAATATTTTAAAAACCAATTTTCAACTCTTAGCCAAAAATTTGGTTATTGGAAACAACTTTGTTTTTATCAAGATATTGATAAGAAGTACACGGTTTTCAACGTTTGCGTCTAGTGCCTCGAAAATTGTCCTAAAATTTAGAAAATACCCCCTCAATCTCCAGATTTTAACTTAATATAACGTATTTAGAGATATCTGCTGGCTAGATTATGAAAATAGGGCTTTAAAAAGAAAATAGAGCTAGAAACAGTAAGACTCGAAGTGTGGTTCAACACTTACTGAGAAATTACGCAAAAAATAAGAAAGAAAAAGAATGAAATCTATTCCCAGATGTTTAAAAGGTGTTATGAATATTGTATAATATTCTACTAATTAATAACTTAATCAAAAGTTTGATTTTTTAATAATATGTAGACATTTAATAAAGTGTACAAAGACTTTTGTGACATAAAATTTGCGGCACTTTTTGGTTTTTGATTTTTTAAAAATTAAGTTATAATATTTTTTTAAAAATTCTCATGCAGTTTTGTTGAAAATTGATCATAGATCTTACAATTAAATACCTATTCCGAAATATTAATTCTAACCAATGGATTGTTACCTATTTCGTTGAAAGTCGTAGGTGTACGAAGACTTTTGGGAGCCACTGTATGTTTTGGTGTTTAGTTTTTTATACTTACTTATTATAATAACATACTTCTATGTAATAAAATGAAAACGATGTTTGCAAGATTATTTTATAACCTTTATTATTATTTTTTTAAAACTTCACAAAACTACTAATCATACAATATAAACAGAAAATAAATTCAAATATTATTTAACTTTTTAACATAAAGAAATGTATCAAAAATTCTTTATTAGAAAAGAAATTTTAAGCTCAACATTTGCAATAATAATAACAATAATAATAATAATAATAATAATAATAATAAAGCTAATACATTTATATTGAAAACTCTAACTTGATCTTTTAAAAAATCCTTATTTTTGCGTACTATGCGGGAACCTAAATGCCGCATGAGAGCAAAACCTTTTATTTAAAGATAATTCCCCACTATATTACTCAATTTTCAACTTCAAAAACTTTTAAAATTTTTTCCATTATTCAAAATTTTTTTTAGAAAAAATTGATTTTTTTGAAGAAAATTGCAAACATTAGGCCTCGTGCAGGACAGCTAAATATTTTTGTTGCATATAAATTTTTTGTGTAAGATGTGGGTCGGTAGGAGCAACTTTTTATCAACTAGACAATATGGATTTCGAAAAAAAGTTTTTTCGATACACCCTAATGTGTCCCCTCTCTAGCTCTTTTTCTTGCTAGTTTTTTTTTTTTTTTAAATTTTAAAGCATTTTTCATATTTTATGATATTTAAAAAAAAAAAACTACTTTTAATTTTTTTTTTTTTAAATCAGTCGAAATGCCGCCCCCCTGGCGAGGTCACTCTTGCCGACCTTTAATTACGCTATTGAACACAATAACATTTAACACAAAATGATGTATCCAAAATCAGCACGCAAGACATCGAATTATTTGAAGATGAAGGACTTATTAACAATGGGGGTGTTTGATTCAGTCTTAATCACTAAAAATTGATAGAATGAGCAAAAAAAAAAAAAAAAAAAAAAGCATGGGATGAAAAATAAAAATAATAATAATAATTTTCCCAACAGTTATTTTTTATTAAATTTATTTTCATGTTCTATTTTGGAAATAAGGCGTGGACTTTGTGACGTCACAAGTGATGTACTTTGGCGCGCTGAACATTTACGCATTGTTAATAAAAAAAAGGTTGCCATTAAACAGTAATATTAATAGCAATTTTCATGAGAATTTTGAATGAAAGCTTTTCTGAAGCAAACATGAAATTTATTACTATCATTGCACTATAATACTTTTATCCTTATTTAATGACAAAATATTGCGATCTGCTCTGCTAATGGCATCAGTAAGTTGCATTTCATTACTTGTGATGTCATGTTCCGAAGAGTAAAAAATGAAATTAATCTGCGCAACGATTAAAATATTTTTTTTAAATATTTAACTTCGTCAAATTATTTAAAAAATGGTTAAATCCTATGTTTTAAGCATGCTCTTTCAAAAAGAAATACTTTAAAAATTTCGGAAACAACCCAATTAGAGGATATGTATCTATCACTGGCCAGCATGAATTCAGTTTTTAACTGCAGGAAATTTAAACACTAAAATAAGTTCCAGATTTTAAATACATTGTGTTTCATCCTAAAATTGATTTTTTATTGATCCTTCATTTTGTATTTGTTTACAATAATTTTTCATAATAAACGCACTTTTTGCACAAAATCATGAAATTGGCACCGAAACAATATTTTTTGATCGTTTTTAGAGAAGATTTTTATCCCGCTGTCACGTTTTAAAAAATAATGAATACCGGTGTTACGCATTGGGTCATTTGTCCGACATTGCCCCCCCCCTTACACAACCCCTTTTCTGAAAAACGGTTGTTGCAGCACCCACCAGTCCCCCAAGCAACGGGGAAACTACATAACAACAATGCATTTCGTTACAGGCCGTTGTTGGCGTCATTAAAAATTTTTTCAGGGTGTAAGGGGGAAAACTCGATGCATATTTTATCGAAAAACAACAAAAACCACGCCCAAGTTATATGTAAATATATTACTATAATAGGTCGCTTGCCCCTTTCTTCCTCTTCCCTCCCTTATTGCCGGGCCTGTTCTGTTGCAATGATATCTATTTTTCAAGAAAAGTTTAAAAAAAAAATAGCCATCATAAAATTAAAATACAACACCAGCGAGGAAAGAATTAAAAAGATGCAGGAAATGAGCTTCTCTCTTCGGCATCTTTATCACCGCTGATTTGGCGAGTTTCTCGTTGCTTGAGTACATTTGGCGGTTTTAGGTGCAATCCATCGGATCTCCGTTTTTCAGGACAAACAGTAAAATCCACACACCTAAAGCTACTGCTTCTCGTGTTGTGATTGCGAATTTAAATTCCCGAGTTTGAGAGTTATCTAATTCTGTGATGGTTTATTACCTATAATTCATCGAAGAAGGTAAGATTTTGAATAAGTTACCTAATTAGCGTGAGATTTACTTAAATATTGCTGAATTTGTTTACTTTGTCAACGTGTAAATGCCGTGACGTTAGGCTTAATTTTGCTGTAGTAGTGTGCTGCAGCATCGAGTAATTTTAGACTGTTGTTGGTACTTCGTTCATCCTTACCGAACTGTTAGACTGGTACTGAAACAGGCAATATTTTATTGAAATTTTAATATTTCTGGCGTACAGTGTTCAAGCATAATCTGTATGGCTTTTTATGTTGACTCGGTATGTCGAAAGCTTTCATAGGCGTTTTTTTTTTAAACCTTAGCATGTCATATTTACTAACAGTTTTATGTCGATGGTCTTCGATTCTGTCGATTCATGTACTTGTTTTTGTCAAAAATAGTTTGTGCTATAGTACGATTATCTGTGTTACGTGTGCTGTAATTTAAGTGCGAAAATATTGAACAGCGACACTAACTTAATTCTATTTATACAATCATGATTGTACATTTGATGTGATTTGTGAACTAAATAAAAGCTGAAAAATAAAAATAGAAGAATATGGATATGCACAGGGGTTAGTTATACCTACTGACTGGTATATCTGCATTCATTAAAAAATTTTGTTTATTCTTCTCGTACCGATGATTTGAAGTTTCGTCACTTCCTTAATGGTTCTGATGAAAATAAAACAATTTATACGAATTGCTTCTACTCAACAGGAACACTCGATGTTTTTAAAAGCAAAATTATTTTGTTACTAGTGGTACAAGCACGGCTTTGCCCGTAATAGAAAAATTAAAAGGTTATTTGTTCGCCTGTATATTTACAAACAATGTATGGTGAATTTTCTCGCCAATTGGCTTGTACCCATTTTACGGTTCCACATTATGATAATTTCGTATCTTGCCAATTGGCTTGTGCTCATGTTACGGTTCCACATTATGATAATGTCGTAATTTACTCGTCCATCTTATGATATTTTTGTTCTTAAAATTGGAATAGAAAAAGAGCCAAATCGAATTTTCGAAAAATTGCTTCGAGGTGCACACCCCATGCTACAAATTACTTCTGTGCCAAAATTCATGAAAATCGGCCGAACGGTCTAGGCGCTATGCGCGTCACAGAGATCCTGACAAGACAGACAGGGACTTTCAGCTTTATTATTAGTAAAGATTTTTATTAGTAGTAAAGTGATCTTGTGTGAGCTCATTTAATAACATGTGGATTCTTATTTACTGTGTTATATATTTGCTTTGCCTTTAAGTGACCAAAAATAGCTTAAATATTTCAATATGTTCAGCTCTTAACTGATGGTTTTAGAACACCTTGGGCGAAACTTAAATATTTACGTTGCAATGTTCGAATGTAGATATCACGCTGTCTTACTGATTTTGGAATCTGCCCTGGCAGGGGGGCGGTCCACGAAGAACTGGAAAAATTGGCAAGGGGTCCAGTCCACAAAACAAAAAAGATTAGGAAACCCCGTTGTAAAAAAACAGAACTTCAATTGAGCTGTAGAAGAGAGGGTTTAAAAATAACAAAGTATTGTTTTTTCTTGAAAGTTTGGATTAAAAACTTGTCTTACTCTCTCGTTTGCAAAAATTTTGATTGTGAAGAGCAATGAACTACGCCAGTCAAATAATTTAAATTTACAACGAAGAAGTAATATACAGTCGACCAACTCTCAAAAACTTGAAATCCCAAGGGACAAGCTAAATCCATAGAGTTATTGGTAGTTTGAGAAGGGACTATTCGAGTTATCGAGACTCAACTAGTGGGTGAGAATAAACACTTCTAGAAAATTCCAAGATTCTTTTTAAAAATTGGTGTTTAAAATTATTTAGTGTAGTGACCTTCAAGCGTCGTCATGCTTGAGAATAAAAACTTCTAGGAAATTCTAGGATTCTTTTTAAAAATCGGTGTTTAAAATTTTTTATTACAGTGATCTTCAAGTGTCTTCACTTGTACAGAAAAAAACCGTAAAGTTCAGGTATAGCATATAAATGAGTAAAAAAATTTTTTACGTATGAATAAATGAGAATAAATTTATGAAAGGTTAAGATTTTTAACCTTATAGTGCCATTAAAAGGAGGTAAAGCTCAGTAGAGAGAAGAATAAAAAAGCTCCTTTCTGTTGCTGCCGCAGATCTCTAGCGTAAAATTTATCCTTATTTAAGAAACTAGAAAATTGCTTCTGCACTTCAGTGAAGCATTTGTCTGTTAGGTGATATTTTGTTAGTTGAAATTTTAACCTTAACTAGTGGATTAAGCCTAACTCCAATCATTGTTGACCACTTTTCGTTTCTTCACTCTTCTAAAATGACAGTCTTGCCAGTAAAACAGTTAAGTTACCGGATCCATTTCAGCCTTGTAAAAAGAAAGCATTTCGCTGCATGTCAAACATTTCCAAAAATGTTATCGAATTATCATGCTATGGCGCAAGTTTCTTTGTTGATGAAGTCAGAGCATTACTCGATCGGTGAATTCCTCCTTTCTTCTGTCTACTGACAGTTCCGGTGTACAGCACCCGCAAATAGTTTGGGGGGGGGGGGGGGCTCCAGCACTGCAGCACCCCCGAAGTCGGCACCCCTGTAATGCAATACTAATTAAAAATAAAGCATGCCATACATGCTGCATAGTGCGATTCTTTTATTATATTTTACACTGTTCATTCTTTGTAAAACAAGTAATTAACAACGCAAACCATTTGACCGCACGATTTCTAATGCAAAATATCCAATTAGAAAATATTACGTACAGATTTGACCCCCCCTTCCCATCCAGTAAGGGTATGTAGAGTTCTAAATCATTCATTATAATATGAATCCAAAATTAAGTTTCACCTTATTTGAAATTCTCAAGGCTATCTATTTGAAAACCAATTTTGTGTTTCTAAATGAAAAATATTTTCATTGAATGGTGTTATTTGAGGATGAAAATGTCAGAGAATTGAGAACTATGCACAAACAATATGAGTTACAAAATAATATTTTTTAGAGAAAGTCGAAAAACAGAAAGCTTCCACAATAACGAAATAAGAAGAGAAAGTAATATTTTCAAAGGAAATAACCTCCTCTAACAAAGCAAAAGAAACCCATGATCTCTAAAACAATAACAAATTTCTGTTAGTTCTTTTCAGTGTAATTTGTCATTCATTGTATTATTTTAAATTTACTTACTGTAATTTATGTGCAGTATTTATTACTTTATGCTTGCAATTATTTATACTCCATTGGACATCCCTCTTCGTTGAAGGCTGGCTGAAAGTTTCTCATCTAATGTTTCTTCTGCATTCCTGGATGCCAGAACTTGTAGATTTTCTGTCCTGGCATTCTGTACTCAGAAAGAACATTCTGGGAGAAACCTGAAGTCGGCTGTAAACGAGGACGAACGTCCATCAGCCAATCCCCAACCAGAACAAAAAAGGCGCTAGTGCTTCCTCTATAAATACAGACACTTCAACATCTGCATCATTTGCCAGAAGTAGCTTCCCTGGAAGCTTTTACCACGGGACACTTAAGATGACCTCCTCAGATCTGACCAAAAGTTTGGAGTTGTTACGCTCGTACCACCAGGGCGCAACATCCCAGAATTGATTGTCATTATATAGAGATAGAGGGATTTTTAAAACATGACATAAGTTAAATTCTGAGAAATTCTTTACAAGCAGTATATCATTTTAGAAAGGGGGGGGGGGGGGGCATTGTAAAAGTTTTTTTTCAACTTAGCTCAATCCTTATCTTGTCACCTCATTTGAAGTCTATTTTTGTGGTACTTTCCACTGGTACTCTCTACTTAACCTTTTTTCTCTCTTTAATTTCACTTGACAGATATTTCAAACTGAATACCTATTTGCTTTTTTGTAGATACAGAATAGTTTGTTGTTAATGTTACAAAAATGAAACCAAACTTCACTTGTGTTGATAAAATTTTATTTTGCTGGTATTGCTACATTTGCAACAATAGTTCAAAAACCAATTTTTGATGATGCATATCATTGTAACATAATGGATGATAGAAGATTTTAGTTAGTTGTACTTTTGCATGCTCAAAAGAAAAAGGAAAATTATGATTACATCGCTAACCGCAAATTAATCAAAACTTTAGTTATTAATGTTTAGGGTAGGGTGGGCCACAATGAGACGAGAAACACGTATTTTTCATTTTTCACATATTGGTGAGTTCTAAAGAACAAAAACATGTTTGATTAAAGGTATCAAATTTTAGTATATTGCACCAAATTTAGCCCATTTAATGCAAGAAAAAAAAAGTTATGAGGTTTTATAAATTCGATGAAAAGTGTCTCATTGTGGCCCAGCTGTGGGCCACTATGCAACATTAAGTAGGGCCATAATGGGACTACTGAATAATCACTGTATTGTTACCTAAAGTTTGCAAAATAAGTACCTTTAGCTAGTGTATTAGAGTTATTAAAAAGCATTTTGCAACAGCATTTAAACATTTCAGTACTGCATTTAAACAATTTAGTAGAGTATTTAAACAAAAAATAAGCAAAGGTTAAATTTTAGTGTTTTTCAACAGTATTAATACATCCTATGGAAATTGCATTCTAAGCACTCTCAAGTCTGAATGAATATCTGGCTGAGGCAGTTTTCCCAGGATATCTTGGATGCTAATACAGTGCCCGCCACTAATAAAATCACTGGATTATAAAATCAGCCACTTTATAGAATCAAATCTGGAAGAACAGATTCTTTTCTATATCAAAAGATGTTAGGTTTATCCGTTAATAAAATCATCCTCGCCGTTTTTTAAAATCAAACTTTTGGAGAGCATATGTTAATTCTTCTCTGAATGGAACCAGGATTCTTTTTCTTTCAAGGATTTAAAACATTGCAGCACTAATAAAATAACAAATGCCATATAAACAAAAACGAAAAAAGAAAGGTGAAGGTTGTACTTTTTTTGGGGAGGGGAGTTGAATGAAAAAAAAAAAGTATGAAGCAGTCTCAAGAGAATTATTTCAGATCCATGTACAGTAAAACCTGTGAAGTTGACCACCTGTCTAAGTTGACCACTTTTTTCAGGCACGGAATTAGCCCATATCATATAAACAGGGGCGGCATTTCACCATTTCATTTGGGGGGTCGAGTTTCTTAAATATGTATAACCCCAAAGCGAAACCAAACACACATTAGCTAACAAGAAGTTGTCATAAAATCGGTTTAGTATAAATAAAATTAGTGTTTAGAAACAATTAAAATTTTGATTCATTGACTAAAAAGTTATAATACAAAACATCCCACTACTAAAAATTTTATACCTTTTGGAAAAGTTATAATGCATGATTTTTGGAATTTGGAAGAGCAGGGGAATCGTGTTACTAATCTATCAGTACCCAATGTCGTGCTGTTTTGCCAATTCAGCTAAATGGAAAAAGTATCCCCCCCCCTTGTGTTTCGAAAATATTTCTCTAACCTCCTGAGATATAAAAAAAAATCTTTCTGTATCAGCTGAGCTGATTGTAATAGTTAAAAAATAATTGAAGTAACACAAAGTTATGAATTAAAACACTTTTTATACCTTGCTCTTCAAAATCACTTTGACTACTTCAAAAACTGTGAGGTGCTTAAACTTTTCATCACTGAATAATCTAGTCATGTCGGCGCTCTCAGATCAATGGGATATCATCTAGCTCTGTTATTCACTATTCCAGACTTATGAGTCCATAACAAGGACGAAACTGCAGTCTCTGGATGTGAAAACCATTCTTTCGGTATATTGCTTGTAATTTTTCTTGCCTCACGCTAAAAATTTTACTCACTGTTGAAACATTTTATTTTTCGTTTTCATGATCCAATCCAAATAACCATAATCCCAGTCGACCATACAAACAAATAATTATCATCAAATCTCATTATCGTATTAATTTCATTCGAAACTGAATCTATTACTTCATACAAAATATTCAAAAATCAATGTTTGACTTCACATCATCATGTGGATTTTTTTTTTTTCGCCTCTTTAAAATTGGCTTAGAGGAAGGATTTTTTTTGAAAAATTTCACGATTGATTGCAATATACATCTATAAAAAATCTATTTTCAGTTTCAATTGTAGATTGAACTGTGGTAGAATGGTGCACACATCAATTGTAGATTGAACTGTGGTTTGAATTGTCGAGTAGCGGATTGTAGATATAGATTTTGATAGAGTAAAGCATTTTTCAAAAACTTTTTCCCGATGCAAACAAACTGGATAAAAATTCAAACAAAGTCATACATGCTAAAGGGCATGAGCTTTTCCACCATTGAAAGAATCGTTTTGCAATAATTCTTCCAGTCACCAAATCACTGCTTTGAAGTTATAGAGAAATGTTTTTATCGTTTTAACTCTTGAAGATTATCGTGTGTCACTCCGCGATTGCATAAATATAGAGCCCCATAAATGGTATTTGGTTGATATGTCTTTTTTTATTCAATAATCATATGCATTTTTAAGAAGTTTCTCTGAAAACCTTATAATGTATTGAGCAGCTGAAATGTGTTTCTAGCAGAAGAAAACAAAAAACACTCATTAAATAATTATACACTTGAAAAATGAGCGTAAAAGTGAATGTAAAATATCAAGGAATTTTCTTGTGAAAACCATGCTGCCACACCACTTTTCACGAGCCTCTCATATTGGACATACCGTCGTTACACTGGGCACACAAGTGTGAAATATTTAGCCTATATGAAGCAATGTCTTCTTTAGTTAAAATTAACCATGGTTCTCTAGTTTTCTACGTTCTGAAAAAGCCGAAAATACTTCATGAATTTCAAAGTCATCATCCAAATAACGAAAAACACTTTTTCTAGTGTGAGAATGCGTCGAGTTTCATCAAATAGTTGCTGAGAACCAGCGAGATTTCCTTTAATGAACATTGATTTCCGACTAACATACTTTGAATTCACCCATTTTCTATTATTCTGCTCAAAAAATTTGGGGGTGCGACCGCCCCCTCTTGACCCCCCTATTTGCCGCCCCTGCATATAAATCAACCTTTGTAAGTTGACCACCTGTTTAAGTTGACCACTAAAGTAGTGCACCGCAAGTGGTCAACTTACACAGGTTTCACTGTATTTAGTTGGTGCTGCCTGTATCCACTTCGCAGAACTGTTTCGACATGCAGCCCTGCTCACTCACCACTGAGTCAATCAGTTCGTGCTCATTCAGCTATTTACAGGGGTTGACAACTTATTTTTACAATTGAGTTAAAATTGTTAGCTAGCAAGTCGTGACGACTTGAGTGTGAAAGATTAATTCGAAATTTTGAATTAGTATGACAAGCTTCCTAAATGTAGTTAGTGTGATGCTGCAATTAAATTAGGGATTTCTCAATCTTTACTTTTAAATTCTCTTATTCAAACAATAAGTCAATATTTTAAGACCCATGAGAAATTTTAAAAGTGTACATACCTTATGTAAGTTAAAATGCCAACTGTATTTTGCAACTGAACTAAAATAATACAATACAACTAGACTAAAAATAAAATACGAGTATTCGTAATTTATTTCTTTTTTAGAGTATTTATACTTAAAAACCTTTTATTTTTTTTCAGTGCATGAGTGCCGGTTTATAAAATCAGCCGCTTTATAAAATCAAATGTTCTCAGAACGAATGTGATTTTAATAAGCGGCAGGCACTGTATTCGAAATATTGTTATCTATATAAATGAATTTGTTTTAGAGGAGTTGACTCTTCAGGCACTGTATTTCTACCTCATTATCAGAACACTTTGTAA
Organism: Uloborus diversus; assembly: GCF_026930045.1. Taxonomy (NCBI): domain Eukaryota; kingdom Metazoa; phylum Arthropoda; class Arachnida; order Araneae; family Uloboridae; genus Uloborus; species Uloborus diversus. Next base: position 113,015,479 of record NC_072737.1, on the reverse strand, counting down.
TGACAGATACATATTTATAGAAAGTAGGCCTGCTTGAGCTTTTTCCACTCAAAGGGAATTGAGCTAAGACAAAATCCCCTTCTTTAAGGTCCTGGGTCACTTGTAATAATTAGTTAAAAAGTTAAAATACAAATACGACGTCTCATTGTGACCCAAACTACAAAATAAAGATTTTTGCTTTATATCATTAAAAATAAACCATGAGTTAAAAATAATATAGCTAAATAATAGAAGATTAAAGTGTCAGTAACAACTTAAGCTACAAAACTTGCCTTAATTGTTGAAGTTTTTCAAGATTATGATAGATGCAAGAAATTATCCAAATAACTTTCAGTGTGTAGAAACAGTAACTATTTTTTTTGTACAAAACATAAGCATAGAAACAGCATGGAACTAGAAGTTCTGTTAAGCATTTTGGTTAGTTCACTCTTCCTAGGTGGTGGTAGCTGTCAGAATTGTATTTATTTTTAACTTCCAATGTTTCAGTGTAGCTCATGTCTCATTGTGGCCCACCCTCCCCTAATTACTATTTATTTTTTTTTAAAAATTAACTAAGTAGGCTGTTGTCATGCTGTAAGTTTCTCTATTCTATTGTGTCAAAAGAGAATTTAACTTCTTGCAAAGGGCTGCTGTTTAAACCCTGCATAATGTCTTAAGCAGGAAATGCAGCTATGCAACTGATGAATTGTGATTTTGAATTGGTTATAAATAGAGACGTACCGAGTAGCACTTTGGCCGAGTACCGAGCACTGGGCCTTTCACTACTCGGCCGAGTACCGAGTTACCGAGTACTCGGCCTTTCACTACTCGGCCAAATTACCAAGTACCAATTATATTTTATGAGGAACCACCGACACACATGTGATGAAAATTTTGAACTTATTGGAATAGTAGTGACATGTGAGCTAAATAATGTAAAGACATTCGACAAAAATATCCGACTTTTGTCGGAAGCCTTTAAATCCACGAGCTCCCATTTTGTGCATTGAAAAAGGAATTATTTGTAATGCCGAAACACGTGTCTGCAGTGTTCCTGCACTGTGCTTTTAACGTTGTTTTATTTCCTTTCATTTTTTAAGCAAAGGTATTTTTATATTTTTTATAACTAATTTTTGTTTGTAGCAAAAATTCATTTTTAATATAAAAATTCCATATTTTCTATACTTACCTTTTTTGCATAATTTTTAATAAATAAGTTTTATTAACTTTGGGGACATTAAAATAAAGACTTATTCCATTAAAGCATTACAAATTTCATTATTCTTAAAATTTAAATATGACTTATAAATTTTAATTGCAAATGATTGCAGAATATAATGCTTGCTCTTTTTTTATAAATTTTAGTATCTGTCTTGGACAATATTCAATTTTTTGCAACTACTCGGTATTGGCCGAGTGTCTGATCAGAATTTGGCCGAGTACCGAGTACTCGGCAAATTGGCCAAGTAGGCCAAGTACCGAGTAGTTACCGAGTACTCGGTACGTCTCTAGTTATAAACATAGCTAGATGAGGATTTGCGGAAAATGATTGTGTCAGACTGCATTTCACTTATTCGTTGCTTAAAGATAGCATTTCAGGTGACAATCTGACGATTTTAACATATAATTTGAGTATTTGTATTCTTTTGCTTTCTCTAATTAAGAGAACTCTAGACGTGTAAAGAAGGTTTCCATAGCTTGAAAATAGGAATCGCGCTACAAAATAATTGAGAAAAGATGGGAGAAGTTCCAGAGTATGGTCCCGCGTTTACGCAACTTGAGCAGAATTTATTAATTGGTTCAGGACTAATTTTCCAAAAAAAAAAAAATATTTTTTTTGTGTGTGTGTGGGGGGGGGGATGTTTTGTAATTTTTTTGTAGCCTCAAAACTAAGTGTATGACTGAAGTTTTTGAAACTTCAAAACATCATATTGTTTTTTTAAAAAAATGTTTGATGCAGGTGTAACACCATGATTCAAAAAAAAAAAAAAAAAAAACGAACAGTTAACTTATTTATTATTTTAATTAATTGTTTTTTTGTGTGTAATAATGGAAGGTATAAAATAATTTGCAAGAAATAATAACAATAAAATTCACTTAGTCTTAGTTAAAAAAATGTCTTCGGTAGAAATAGGATAAATAATCTTTAGTTTTCTATTCAAATTGAAACGAAGTTTCGTTTCAAATATATTCGTGGTGACTGTTAACTTTGCCCTTCCTATTTGCCGTGTGAGTGATTTCCATTGCTGATATATGGTCTGGCTCTGATAAGTTCTGATTAGCTGAAGCTTAAACAGATTCCATTTGATAAAATAGGGGGCAGAAAAGCAGCTCTTTTTTTTCCCCCTTCTAAGTTAAAACATCGGTAGTGGCCACAGTGAAGTACATTTTTAAGCTATAGGTCTACAATATTAATTACCTCGCTTGAAACGAAATGAGCGTATTATAGCTCAACGCTTTCTAAATCTTCTCAATTTCTAAAAATGCCTGAATTTCAATTTGTTGAATTTTTATCAATTTCTTCTCAAACCTCAAATTTGATCCAGCATTGGCTACTCCAAACCTGAACATTTATGTAGTGTCCATCTGATATTTTCCCAACCGAAGTATTTACATTACTTACTTTAAATTCAAATAAATGTTGAATAAAATCGACGTAATATGATAGTTACATTACATACCAACAAAAAATATTATTGTTCATTTCTTTCATCAAAGTACAAAAGTCAACTTGCAGTGGCCACTACTGAAGCACTGGCCACTAAGGGTGTTTTACCTTACGACTTTATATTTTACCGTTTACATTTTACCGTTTATTGGCATTGTACCGATCTTAAGAATTTGTCCTCTTTCAACTCAAACATAAACGAGTGCGCCCAAGCACAAACATCTTTTCACTAGGGCTACACTTTTAATGATTTTTATCTGCGCCCAATTACATGACATCTGGCGTTTTGTTTTTTGACAATAATATTGATATTTTAAAGAGAATAAATTTATAAGGTTTTTAAATTTTACTGTCCTTTCCACTTCAAAATTCGTCTTTTTTCAAAAATCCTTCCAGTGAAAGTGAAATGATACGAGGGGGGGGGGGGGAATCGCAATTTTTATCTTTATAAAAGCTGATGTCATTGGAAAGCGAGATTATAATCGTCGATACTTACGTAAAATGAATAACCCTCTCCATTAACTTTTGATTAAAGTTTAAGTTTAGCATTTTCGAGTTAAAGTTAAAGAGCGTTGTTTCAGATTCCCTTCTTAGGAAATTCAATCCCTTTGATGAAAAGTACTGAAGCGTTCTCATTTGTTGTATAAGAAGCCTTTAAATCTTCAGGTAATATGCATTTTAACTGTCTCATGTAGTTCTAGCACATATTTCTCCAGTTTTTTTTTTCTCCCTCCCTTATCTCGTTTGAATTCAAAATTGCTTTTCTAAATTCCTCGCCGTTCCGTGCGTTATTGGCACATATTTCTTCTCAAGGGATGAGTTATTTTCGTTTTCTGCGGATCAAAAGATAGTGGAGAAATGTATGCAGACATTTTGTTATGTTCGCTTTCCAGAGCGCCGGGCTGTCAAAGAGCGTTTTTCGCTCTTCTGTTTTTCTTTCCCACAAATTTATTGTCGAGGTTTTCTGACTTCTGTTTGTTCATCTGTCGCCGGTACGCGGAAAGTTCTCGTCCTCTTGGGCGGGTTTTAATTGAAGGTTAAGATCATTGGCTGCTAGTCGTACATAAGGGCGCTCTGGTGGGAGGTCACTGTGACCTCCCAAATATTTCCTTTTTCGGTAAATTTTGTCTGACGATTTGGCTAAATTATCATCATTCGGTGGAACTATGAGTTCTAGTCGGCGAAATTTGGAGTTCCATTCGGCAACAATCAGGATTATGTATATTCGCAGCAGGCAGCAAAAACCAATGACTTTCTTTTCGAAAAATTGTTAATTCAAAGTTGGATTTCTTTTTTCGCTTTCTTATTGTTCTGCAAAACTATAAAACATTTATAGTGTACTGTAAATATTTTCTCTGCTTGTACAAAGTATTGTGTATCAATACAGCGGGGGTGAAAATCTTCCGCGGATACGCGATTGTCCGCTTTTTGTATTTTTTCTTTATTTCTGCGGTTTTTAGGTTTTGCAAGCAATTTGAAAACCAATTTTCAAAGGCAGCATAAATCGGTCACGTCATCGGCAAGACGACGTGGAGCAATGTAGGGAGATATCAGAAATGTCGGCACAATAGCACTTACGATGTCGTCGCAACGTCATATTAACATTAAAGGAAGATATTGGCAAAAAAATAACGACACATCGTTTTTTTCGTCGTCACAATGTTGTTTATGATATTTAGTATCAATATCATACCCGGTGTCAGATTAGATATCGTTGTATATCGTGATCCCATAACGATGCGATATAGTATTAGTATGTTTTACGATAATGTCGTACGACGTGTGCTACCGGGGATCTTTGCAAAAATGTTGGAAACTGCCGAGCCAAATTACATAAAACAAAACAAAAAAAGAAAAAAGTTACTTGCAAAAAGAAAAAAAAAAGCCAAAAAATTTACGGGAATGCTGGAAACGCTAAAGGTTTGCTTAAAAATAAAAAAAGGCACTGAGCAGCTATTAAAATAAATACAGATAAATCAAATGCTCTACTAATACTATAAATGGGAGAATTTTAAAATTAAATTGTGTAATTCCTAGTGGTAAAAAATCTGCCAGGTAACCCAGAAAATTTGTAAACTAGTTGAAAAATCAAATGAAAGTATTGGAAAGAATAGCTCGAGAATGAGGAAAGGGGACTTAAGTTCTGAATTGCGGAAAAAAAAAAAAAAATTAATCTGCAAAAGGAAAACACAGTAGCTGGCAATCAGACCATTACAACTGTGTCTAAAAAGATTATCCAGAAAAAACGATTATAATTTTAATTTTTGTGTGATTCATCATTTAATCATTATTATGCAAGTTTAATTTTTTAAAAAATAGGTACATCTTCAATGAAATTGTGCTACAGCGAGGCAAATCTTTTCAGTAAATGTTGAATTAAGTACTATTATAATGTCATTTTGTAAATACGGTGTCTAATGATTCAGCTTGTATTAAGTGTTTAACAAAATGGGTGTTTATACTATAAACTTGAAAGCATTAGACGTCACATTAAAGTAATTTCACCTGTTTTGTGTGCTGTGGCAAATTGAAAGTGGTAAATGGAGTTGAAATATCTTATATCTGTTAAGACCTTAAATAAGTGAAAGCTTATTTTATTTATTAATGCCTAGCACTTCCACTCAAGTAAAAAAAAATCTATTAATATTTAAAATACAGTATAGTATCAATATATATAATTTTGCGCAATATTTAAAAAAAAAAAAAAAATTATCCAAATTTTAAGCCGCGCAATTTTGCCACTCAATTCCGCGGATTATCGGGAGTCTACCATACATTGCTTGAATTCCATTCTAACAAAATTCCCGTTGCAACGAACAAGATTTTCGGTCCCTTGAAGTTCGATGTAACCGGGATTTTACTGTGTTATTAATTTCAAAAGCTTGAAACTTTATTCCGTCTGAATCACACAAGCCCGTAATTGACGGGCTTGTTTAATTTTTGCTTGTTTGAAGCCATCTTGGTGCAACATGTACTAGCAGATAGCAGAAACTCATTAAAGCCCCGATTTTATGCACAGTAAAATCATCAAAATATGCATACGAGAATGCACTAAATTCCTAAAATCTGCTCTAAAGAAAAAAAATAAAATCTTGAGATTGAAATTTTTTGCAAAAGATTTCAGTTTAAAATCAGTATCATGCAGATAAACAAATAACATGTCAATTGTATCAACAATTAATGAGAAGTATGAACCAACATTTTTCAAAATTGAGCACCACTTGCTGTGTTTACATCCTCTTGACTCGAAGTTATCTTTCTTTTATCTTACACAAGATGTAGATAACGATATCAAGGGTTCTTCAGCTATGTCTTTACAACTATGCTTTTTTTTGTGAATTTTGTGAAAAACTAAACATTTTGTGAAGACACTTATTGAAGTTTGTAAAATTTATTTAAGTTAGTAATCTTTGATTTTTAGAAAAGTTTATGAAAATGTGTCAACAAAGTAAAAGCTCTTTTATTAATGAATACGGCTGTATTCCATTTTCGGACCGGTCTATGTTCCTTTTTTTGGGGGGGGGGGGGGTAAGGCCCATTTTAGAGATCAGGATTTTGTGAAGGCTCCAATTTTTAAGCTTGGAATTTTGTGAAGGATCTATTTTTAAAGTCCAGAATTTTGTAACTTGTTCATTTTTAATCTTCGAAATTTTGTGAACGGTCAGTAAACGAACCCAATTTTCTTTTAAATGAGCCCCAAGATGATGCTATATGACAGGGGTGCCCCCCTAAATATAATAAAGAGCCCCCTAAAAAGAGAAAAATACCTCTCAAAACACCCCCCTAAAAAGTTGAATGACGCAGTCTGCGCCGTGATCCCCGCCCCAGGTGGGCACTCCTGTATATGACCTTTGTCCTTGGAGATAATTTATGTGGTTATTTCGAATGAAGTAACTTTTACTTGATTTGGGGGAACTTAAGGTTTACTATAATTACTCAATTATATTCGTTACTAATATAACGAAATACTCCTTGAGAAAAAAAATGGCGAACTATAGTTTACTCGATCCAGGGTTTTCACGTTTCTTCTCTGTAGATTACGGCTTTTCACTCCTTGTGCGGGTTGAGGTCCTAAGTGCTGGAACACTGACAAGTCAATCGGGACTCCATATTAATATTTCACCACCGATGTCTCTTCACACGAGACCGTTAGCTCTAACTCTCTGAATAACTTATCACCGCTGCTCAGGAAAAAATTGTCTTGATCATTAAAACTATTTTTAGTTACATTCCGTGTTAAGGAATTTACTTCAACGAAAATGGGTTTTCAATGTATCTGATCCATGTTCATTTTTATGCAATAATTTGCAAATAATTCTAAAAAATCAATGTCGAAGTTGATTTCGCAGTTAAAACCGAATTGGAAACTCGAAACTGTTGCGACGATTTGATGAATCTTGTACAACATTGCCGCGCAGACTATAATCACAGTGGCTCAGTCGGCAGCGCGCCGGGCTTGAAGCATGTAGGAGCCGGGATCTGTGGTCCCGGCTGTAACAATCCAGAGTTTGGACTTTTAAACTGTTACTTTGTTTGCTCTAGAAGTTTCTTTAACTTTCTAATGAGATGTTCTAGAGTGTTCTATGTTCATAATAAAAGCGTGAGCCTCATGAGTTGTGGGCAATTCTCCCATGCTGCGAGTTGCGGCAAGTTAATAAAGCATCTAGTTCGGTACAACGCACTCTGTAATTATTTGGAACATCCTGACAATATGATTGAATAGAATTGAAGTTTTCTACTGTGGTATTAGCCAAACTATTCAACTTACCGCGTATGAGCGATTGTATCAATCTTAAGTTATTTGTTTGACAGAATACGATAGTATACTTCCTGCATTTACTGTTCTCTCGTACACTGTTTTAGTTAACTTGCTTGAAAGTCTTATTATTCACTCCTTGAGTTTATGCAAACATTATAAATTGGCATCTGAGGCAATAATCTTCTGAAAGATGCCGTTCAGAGTAATTTATGAGGATGTTTTAAAATATGAATTTAAAGTTAACCAGGAATTATCAGACCAGTATTTAGGGGGTCTGTTTAGTTCCCAAACCCGCCCTGCTTGGATTATTTTTTTTCCATGTGTTTTTGTGGTGTGTTATTAATTATGCATTTATAACCCTCCCCCCTGCCTCGCTCAAAAATTAGAAATTCCGGTACTTAGAAACGAAATGATGAAGGGGATTAATCCGATCCCCTTGGACTAATGCTTTTCAGCCATATTGCTAATCCTAGTATGTAAATGTATGTAAAATACATTTAAAGGACTTATTGACCTGCCCCCCTCACCCCCCCTCAGAAAGCAAATTTGAATTTTAATGCTTCTCCTCAAGGAAAAAAAAATGACTGCTTTAGTGATTTTCCTGATTATGGGGAGAGAAGGTAACGGCCGAAAAAAAAGTTTTTTTCCCCCCGGAGGGGTTTATATTCTCCTGGGAATAATTGAAAATTTTGATAGTTCTAGCACTAAATAATGTGTTCCGAAATGTACAATACTTACATGCCAATGCTTTTTTTTTTTTTTTGTTTAAAAAATGTTCAGTATCATACATGAAAACGTTAATTTTGATAACACAATCTATAAGATAATTTCTCTGTACCAATATATTATTTGCTGCTTTTCTCACGAAAACTGTTTCGTATACACGGGACAGAATTAGTATGTCTATATTATTAACTAGCAGACATGCCCAGCGTTGCCTGGGTCAGTAATAATATTGAGAAACAATTTATACTTTCCATTATTTATTTTTAGCTCTGCCCGCAATTTCACCCGTGCTAAAAAGACAACAAAAGTGCATCATGCTATGATATATATATATATATATATATATATATATATATATATATATATATATATATATATATATATATATATATATATATATATATATATATATATATATATATATATATATATATATATATATATGACACGTATATATTGTAAAAAATTATGATCCATATCCACTTTTTAACTCTAATTTTTAAATCAGCCGGTTAAAAAATGTTAAGTCTTTCCGCCGGGTTCGAACCCGAGACCTTGGGATTGCTGGCCCAGCGCTTTACCGACTGAGCTATTCGGGCTTCGGCGAGGGTTATGATTTAATTTCAATTTATTGCTGCTCCACTCCTATTAGTCATAGCGTGATGTTATATACTGCCGTTCTAAGCACAGATGTGGTATCTGCACATTTTATCAAAATTGAGTTATTGTCACCAGGTGGTCGTTAGTAATTTAATTTACCTAAATGTCAAGTTTTTTGGCGATTTGTGAACGCGAAATATTAAAAAAAGCTTTAAGAAAAAAATCGTAACTGCACAGTTTGCGGAGTTTGCTAAGGCAATTTGAACGTAAGTGACAAATACTAAGCCTTTAAAGTGGTATCTGCGCAGTTACCACTTTTTTCCGTAGTATTTTTTGTAGATACGACTTTTATACCTTAGTAAAGCAGCATATTTAATAATATAGCAGTTCATTCTAACACAATTAAAAATTAATTTACCGTTGAATAGTTGATACAGGTCGATAATAAAAACTAATACAACTTTGCATAATTGTTAAAGTAAATATTCAGCTTTTTCTATTCAAATGTTTATTTAAAATCTAAATTCTAAAAATGAAATGCATGTAAAATATTCATATCTAATTCTTTCATGCAAAAAAAAAAAAAAAAAAAACTCATTTTATTCTACGGCCAGTAATATTTTCATTTAAGTATCGTCAGCTGTCAAAATTATCTTCATGCTCGGTAAAAATGAATCTAGAAAATAAAACATTATAAAAACACATTCTTTTTATATAAATAAAAAACAGAAAATTGTTACGGATTACAGTTTTAACCGTCCGGAGTTTTGAAAATGGTATATTTCAGAAGGTAGATTCTGTTAGATTTGTATTAACAAAATAAAGCGAAACAGTTAAGTCTAAAAAAAGCAGATGTTTTCAGTATTATTTAATGATACCTTGAGCACGTTTTACTAAGCTATTTTTGTCGTATCTGTGCAGATACCCCTAAGAATGCGTAGTAGTTGTCACTTACGGTGAAAATAGCTCAGTATATGAAAAGGTTTTGAAAAGAAAATTTGTCGTAACTACATTTATTAATTTTAAATTAAGATTTTAGTAAAAAAACTCTCTTACGGTTTTTAGATAAGTTATTTACGAAACAACTATTGCAGTTGAGCATTTAATTAAGTCATAATCAAAGAAATGAGTTGTAAAACTTTAATCGTCGATTTCTCATTTTGAGCTCAACTGCAGATACCACATCTGTGCTTAGTACGGCAGTATAGCCTAAAGCCTTCCTCAATAAAGGGACTATTTAACACGAAAAGAATTTTACTAGTTCCTCAGATTAGCGCTATATTATTAGTATAGATTAGTAGAAACATTTTAATAATTTTTTTTTATATTTTTTCATTCTTATGTACACACTTGCATGTAACTTCAAAATGGAAAAAGCAACTATCTGTTTCAAATTTTACAATTTACGAAGAAAAAGCCTGACGAATTCATTGAAATGTTTACAAAATTTACGCCTCATTCTAAATTAACAGTGACGGTTGGAAAAATTTGAATAATTTTTGGTGCTTTAAAGGAAGAAAGCTACTGGTTGATTTTGTGCATATGTTTAAAACTTGAGTTTATGTTTTTGTTAAAAAGAAAAATAATGCGGATTGCATAGTTTTAATGTTTGATTTTTTTTCTTAAAATAGGTTTTTCCATTTCTTTCCAATTTTTTCCGAAAAAAAATTTTGATTCCCCCCCCCCCCTTTACCTCAAAATCTCCGGACATTTTTGCTTATCTAGCCCTGGTTATTACTTTACTTTAGTAATGAACCTTCCGAATCAATGTATTGCGTAGACTTATGTTTACAGTTTTTCTTCGACATAGTGTCAGCGGATCATTATTGTCGAAGTAATTGAACTTTGAACCCTTTCTAATGCCCATCCATCTACTCCTAAGAGCGGGATTCCTTATCTACCCACATCGGATTGTAAAAATCGTTAACGTTTCTTTTTTTTTGGAGACTACAAATGTACTGATTACAGCAGCTGCGGCGGTTTGATAAGGTTTTGGCCTATGTAATCGAGTAAACATCTTTTTTTTTTTTTAGTCTGTAAAAAATCTTATTATCATCCTTCAGAAAGGTCCCAACTGTCAACTGTGTATAAACTGTGTATGAAGTGATGGGTGATTTTTTTTTTCAAGATCCTTTACATATGAAGTATATTTTTTGAAAATTTCCATTCATAATTAAAAAGAAAATAAACAAAAAACACAGTAAAATATAAGGTAAAACAACTGTAGTGGCCACTTCAAGGTTTAAAACACACTAGTAGTGGCCACAGTGAAGTGTATTTTTCATCTGTGAGTCTACAGTATTAAATACCTCTCTTGAAACTCAATGAGCGTATTATAGCCAAACTCTTCCTTTGTCCAATTTTCTAAAAATGCCAGAATTTCAATTTGTTCAATTTTTTATTCATTAAAAAATCGTGTGCCAATCCAAAATCTGAAAATTTCAGTAGTGGCCATCTGACATTCTCCCATCCGAAGAATTTACATTGCTTACTTTAAATTCAAATAACTGATTGATAAAATCCTCATATAGCCGATGATCGAGCAACGTAACGCGCTTGTTTCAACAATGAAACTCGCGCCGCGGCATAATTTGATAAGATGTTTTGGTATTGTTTGACATGCAGGGAAAGGCTTTATTGTGACAATGCTAAACTCGATCCGGTAACTTAACTGTTTTACTGGCAAGATTATCATTTCAGGGGAATGAAGAAACGAAAAAATGGTCAAGTACTGGAGTTCAGGTTAATCCACTGGAGTTAGGGTTACAATTTTAACCATCAAAATATCACCAAACAGGCAATGACTTCGTTGAAATGTAGAAGCAATTTTCACCCGTCATACCTTGACGGACGACTTTCTAAGTTGATTCAATATGATAGTTACATTAAGTACCAAAAAAAAAAAAACATTATTCATTTCTTTCTTCAAAGTACATAAGTAAAAAGTGGCCACTACTGGTGCTTTACCTTAGGTATGTCGTTTTTTTTTTTTCATAAAATCACACTTCATTCCTATTTATTTTAATGCAAAAATGTAAAGCTTATGCGTCGCGAAACATCTGTTATGAGTCTGTTTTCCCTCCCTGAAATTCGAAAAACTCCTGTTTTCCATCTTTCTTGGTTTCTATTAAGGAAGGAATTATCTTTGGTCAAATAAGGGTGGGGGGGGGAGGGAGTTACAACTAGGTTAAGAAATCTGGTCATCAAAATGTAATGTAATTTGTTGCAAATTACGCGACTGCTTTTATTTTTACGCCCTTTTTTTTTCTCCAGAATTTTAAGTAATAAACGGGAGCGAATGTAGAAACTTTTTTTTGGAGGGTTCCAAGCCGACTATTATGAGAAAATTGGAAATTTAAATTTTAAAATTTTAAATCCTTCTTCACAATGAGTGGTTTTAAATTTATTTTGGGAGAAGCTGTCTTCAGCAAAAAAAAAGTAGTCTTGTTCCTATTTATTTCCTTGGCCTTATAACATCGCTGGATCAACATTTGTCTTCCATAGGCGTATTTTTTTAACACGCTTTTATTAGCTTCACCTGTATGTATGTATGTATCTTGTAACGGAATCTTGCTGCTCAAATTTCGCCCACTTCCTGAGATCGGATTCTTTTGAAATTTGGCACGCGACCTCAGACCCGATGACAATGCAATATTCTATAATCAAATTAATTAATTAACTCTTTTAATTGTTAGTTTTTAATCAATATTTTGGCATAAATCCAACAGTGAAAAAGGAAAAATTTAAAAAAATACATTAAAAAATGCTCGCAAAAATTATTTCAAAATACCTACAAAAACTTTTAATTTTTCTGCATCAGACAAAATTTGTTCCAATGTTCCAAGGTAATTAGAACATGAAATATAATTAATTTCATGCCAAAATTTAGGTGAGCCTTCAATTTGAAATTCATTGCTGATCAGACCATTGTTGAACAAACTTTTATTCAAATGCATCTCAGATTTTCAAAGTAATATAAATATGATTTCCGTAAACATACATCGATGACTCACAGTAGCTTCCCATCGAGGTGTCCTTGTCTTTACTTTAAGATATTACCTCGCACTCGTTTTATAAATAATTTCGTCGCCTGATAATTCTCCAACATAAGACTAAAAAACAGAAAAATAAAATAATAGTTTAAAAAACTAAAAAAACACGCTTTTGTAGCAAAATGAACTAAAAAGTGAAAAATAATCTTTGGATGATAGTTGTTGACCAATCACTTAATTTTAATGTAATACAAAAAAAGCGTGGGGGGCTTCTTATCAGTTGTCTTGAATTTCTTCCATTTGTTGTCCAAGCAAAAATGTAAATAGACAGCACCCCACGCTTTTTTGTGTTACATTAAAATTAAGTGATTGGTCAACTACTATCATCCAAAGATTATTTTTCACCTTTTAGTTCATTTTGCTACAAAAGCGTGTTTTTTTTACTATTTTATTTCATCAATCTCCGCTGGAAACGGCTATTGCGTGAACCCGAGAAGCATTTCCTAGCTCCAATCAATTCCAAAAATAGATTTCCAACATCGAAGGAACCACCCTTCGACTATTCCGATGAATAATAAGTTACCCATCTTTTGTTCCGAATTTTATCACCCGAATTATATCGTTCCCATGGCGATTTGTAACATTTCTGGAAGGAATGGAATGTTTGGTTTTGGCTGGTGCGTGCAGACTTATGCAGGCCGCTTCAGGTCAAAGCGTTGTTTAGGTGTCACGTGCAAGTTACACGAGTTCGTTTACCTTCTTCAAAATTGCTTTCTCGAGCTTGGCGATGTGTTTGTCCTCCTTTCCATTTTTATAAAAAAATGATTTTTTTTTTTTTTTTTTTGAAATCGCAAGTTTGCGTGCTTGCGAATCTTCCCAAGTTTTGATTATTTTGATTTGAAGGAGTGTAGCTGGAACACGCTGGGATTGGGAAAATGCTTGCTTGGGAAACTGCTATTTTCGAGCAATGTGAACTTCTGCTTGCCACAAAACTTGCGCAAATTTAGTTTACATGTGCTTGGATGCGTATAAACGATATAAATCGATGTAGTTGACCCTCATTTTACGCGGGTTTATTTTAAGCGAATGCGGCATCGAAAACAGGTAAAATTCCCGAGATTGAAAACAACAGGCGATGAATTGCATTTTGAAGTGGGTAACGAATTTGCTTGGGCCATTGGAGACATTTTTTGCGATTGGTTCCAGAGTTTTTGTCAGAAGTCAAGTATTAACACAATTCAGAGCGCACTGAAAGAAGAGCTTTCAAAAATGACTAAGCACCAAACCAACGAAGATAGATCATCAATGACACGCAATAAAAAAAAATTACGTTGAAAGTTTTGAGCCATTAGGGGTCATTCATTAATTATGTAAGGATGATTTTTGCAATTTTCGACCCCCACTAACCCCATGTAAGGGTATATTACATTTTTCAAACCCTTCCCTCCTGCTCTTAATGTTCCATTTCGTTATTTAAAATAATTAAATGATGTTAGAAAACGATCAGTTACACTAAAATTCCCAGTTTGACGTAAATCAACGGATTATTATGTTTCAAATATATTGTATGGTACGATACCAATTAAAAATAAAACATGCCACACATAGTGCTATTTTTTTATTATATTTTGCACATTCTTTGTGAAACAAGTATAAAAACAATTCATCCTAATACGTTTTTTCCATTTCAGACGCAAATGAAATATGATCCCTGCCAAATCACTTGACCGCGAGATTTCGAATATAAAATATCGGCTTGGAAAATTTACGTAAGAATGGGTTTGTCTTCCCCCTCCCCCCCAATATAAGGGTATGTAGAGAATATTCTAACCCCCCTCCCCCTCGGGACCCTTACATAAATTAATGAATGGCCCCTTACGTGACAATGGCAAACGAACTTTTTGATTCATTAGTGAAAGAAGGTATGAATAAATGTTATGAACGGATGTGCAACAACTCCTTATACGTCAAAAGGAAAAAAAAAAAAAAAAAAAAAAAAAATCCGAGTTTTCTTTTTTTGACCTCGCCGACCTATTTTATTTCGTCCGTTTATCATCCTGGTCCAGGCAGTTTGTGTTATGATTTTTCAAAACTTCTAAAGCTTATTCCAGAGTTTCCCAAACTGTGGTCCGCGTACCCCCGGGGGGTCCTCGGTGCTATCCAGTTAAAACTTTAAATATAATCGAGATTGAAGGAAGAGTAACGATATTTTAATTTATAAAGAAAACACATTTGTGAGGGATAAAAAAGTTCTTGCTTAATTACATGCAGGACCAGCACCCCCCCCCCCCTCTCCCTCGGAAGTAAACACACTACGCGTTAATTAATTTTGTGTACTTGACGAAGTTCATATTGTTACAAAACTAGAGTAAAATGCAAACATTGAGGCACGTTTTAAAACAGGGATATTATACTTCAAATAAAACGATAGCAACCAGAGTGGTGGCTCCCTATAATTGAGGCAAACTTAAGCAGGCAGCTTTGTGAGTGCAGATCCTAATCACAGCATTGTGACGCTGCCAGGATAAATTTGCTCGAACCGTAGTTAATAATTAAAATCCTAATTCGCATAAAAATACAACTCATATGAAAAATGTACACACTTAAACTTGTCTAACAGTGTTTTGTTCAGTAACTTCAATAGATTATTTTTATTAGTAAATTTGTTGTAGAAATTTGGTGATAACATTTTTGTTCCTAATTGAATTTCAAACAGAATTTAACTTCCGTAACTTAAAATAGAACAATGAATAAATAAATTTAAAGGGGAAAAAAAGCAAAAAAATATATTAGGAAAAGACAGATTACTCTGTTTTTTTTGCGCGGCAGGGGGGGGGGGGGTCTGCGGAGGTCTGAAGTTTGGGAACCTCTGGCCTATTCTATTCGATAAAATGAACAATTTAATTCGTCAGTGACACACCGGGAAATAGAGCAATCAAATTTCATTTCATCTTCCTCAATTGTCCTGTTGGCATGTTTTGGAACATATCCAGAAAGGTGCGAGATTACTTTCGAAGTCCAGATTCACTCGCCTGAAACTGGAAGTTTCTAGTTTCATCAAAAACCTTATAAGTCTAACATAATCCCTTGGCGTTGAAGACACATCTCAATTTCTATCGACACAGTTTTTCTTTCATGTGTATGTTTCACTCGTTTTTTTTTTTTTTTCCTTTGCCTAAAAATATTCTCTATTAAAAAACAGATATGGTATAATGCAAAGATGCCAACATTTCTACACCAGAGGCCGCGCCGCATCCCGTATTACCCCGCATTATCCGGCATGCCGCAAAATTCTGGGGTCACCAGATTTTCAATAACACTTACCTGGTCTTTTCCGGCATGCCGGAAAAATCGAGGTTAGGAAAAAAAAATTGATATTATAAAAATTATGGGTTCAGCTTATAAAAATGAATATAAGTTTTATGCATATTTTATTATAGTATTAATAAACAGTTTAATTTTGTAAAAATATTTACTAACAATGTCATTTGTTATTTTAACAAGAAAAAATTGTTTAATAACGAATAATTTTATCAAAATTAAAACTAAGTAGTCAAACATTTAAGCAGTAAGTTACAGCCCCTGAACCAGTACTAAAGAATTTACCGCAGCTATCAATATAAATAAAATTAAACTTAACTCTCTAAAAGGAACCTAAAATAAGCATTAAAATTGTTTTTGAACAAATCGCAGTAACGATGATTGCTTCTGAATTGATTACTTTATTGGCATATAATTAAATCCATTAATAATGACTTGCCATAAATAACAAGCACACATTATGTGCAATACAATTTTATTTTTTTTTGAAAGAAGGTTACTTTCGGGTTTTTTCTCCCCCCTTACAGTGGTTTGTTTTCTGATTGAAACTGAATGGGGAAATTGACTTTTGCCCGGCATGCCGGATAATGCGGGGTAATACGGTATTAAGATTACTCTCGCGGACCAGAGCGCAAGCAAGTTTGAATAAATTTGACCCCCTCCCCCCCTAAATAACACGGGGAAGTACGGAAATGGAGGGAATATTACAATCCAAGAAATGTTTTCTAGAAAGTAACTTCGTACCATTTGATTCCAAATTTTCAACAATCTTTCAAAAAACCGGATGAAGATGATTGATTGTTTCGGAAGTTTCCAGAACATAGTTCTCGGTTCAAACAACAAGCCTTGTGTTTCCCCCCCCCCCCCAGCTGCTCGTGACATTTGAACATTGGGACCAGTAGTGTAGGCGAGAGTGAAGGGGGGAGGGGGGATGTACACCCTACTTTTTTTCAAAAAAAAAAAAAAGAAAAGAAGAAATTCTAACATACTTTCACTGTTGAATTCCCATGTGTATGTCTTTAAATTTCTTTCAGCAGTCTCCATCTTTATCTGTTAGCGTCAGCGTCCTCTACCTCTCTCCCCTAGAATTACACCTCTGGTTGTGTGTTAAGCAACAAACTGAAAGTAACTGTATCAATAACCTGAAAGTAACTGAGTGAACAACAAGTGTAGGTAAGGGGGGAGCCTCCCCTTCACAGCAATGGCACCCCCTCCTAAATATCGCAAAGACCCGCCCAAAAGCAAGAGCTCCCCCCAAAATGAGAAAAATACACCTAAACCCCCCCCCCCCCCCCCCGTAAAAATTTCCATGTCGCAGTCTGCGCCATGACTCCCCCCCCCCCTTGTGGGCACCTTTGCTGTAACTATAGCTTCCATTAACCGCAGGTTGGACTCTATATTGTAGGCAACGAAAAATTAGCTCCGATATAATTAAGAAATCACGGTTTTTCTTTACTTACGACTAGAAGTGGGGGGAGGAAAAATTTCCGCTTCAAAAGTTAATTTTGTTGTAATTTTTTAGTGTACGTTGCAAAACTGTTTCGCGTGTTTTTCATTTCCTGTTTTAGCTTTCATTTGAACAAAAATTTATGTATTGACACCTGACTGAAAAAATTAATTTTACCAAATGTATCAGAGGGTAGTTATCCTCTAGTTGTCGAGCCCTACCCTATTATACGTGTTAAAAAATATATATATCTATATTGAAATTTTCTTTCCAATATTTTTTAAATTTTAATTAGAAAAAATATTTGTTTGCTGCGAAGATCCTTCTTTGTGAAAAAGGGTCATCGAGTTGACATGACAAATTCAAACAGCGTTTTGTCTTGTATGGTAAGTTCCTAGTCTGGCAGAACCATGACCTTATTTAACTTTAATATTTCTCTCAATTTCATTAGTATAGTGATTAATTATTTGCTGCTCTTAAAATCTTTGCTGCGCAGTAAAAAAATATTTGAAATAAAACTTTCTATGCGTCTGTTGAATTATAATCATTTCAAGTATTACAATAGAAAATCACGTTAAAAAAAATTGTAAATAATTTGGCAAAATATTTATTCTGATGCTGTAACAAGTGACGTAAAGCAACAAACGAAGTAGATAACAAAATGTCTGAATGTAACAAGTCTGCTGAGTTTTTAAAAGTGTTAGCACAAGACAAATGACTACAAATGTCTTCTGATAACATGCCAGCTAATTTTCTGTGAAAATTGAGGTACGCGTATGCTCTGATTAGGACAAACTTACGGTGCCAATGGTGTACAAGTACAAGATGAACGACTTTATGAGCTGTATTTAAACTTGAATCATGCCAACTTTTTGCACTACAAAAGTGTTGCTGTATGTATTTTTCTACCGTAACTTACGTTTTTTTTTTCAATGTCTATTTCTGTAATTAGTTCTTTAATTTTTGCTATCTGTTAATTTTAACTGCTGTATCTTTTAAGTTGCAAGAAATTTATAATTTCTTAGAGGGTGGGGCAATTGAACCCAAAAAGCGATAATAAATCAAACAAAATTGGAATTCATGATGACGTCAAACACGTTGCCGAAAATTCCATGTTTACTTCCATGGAAAAGAGAAAGATTCATCGTCACATGAGGGGCAGCTGATAATTAGCTATTTTCTTGTTTTTTTCCCGTCCTGCGCACAGTTCGTGCACGAATGTGCAGCATGTGCACCACAGGTGATCATATTCTCCACCCAATACTCCGGTGTCATATAAAGATAGCGGAATGTTAAGACGAACCATGTGCCTATTTGGTTACAATCCACTTTTTTGGGTTATCAAATCACAGGAAAGAATGTATTAAACATTTTTCTTTTTGAATTCGTCAACTACATAAATTTAGCTTCAAGAACATCAAACAACTCGTTTTATACTTGTAAACTACACCTACAGGTAGTGAATCATGTAGAAACAAAACTTACTGTAAAATAAGATCAGGTAGATTTGACGTAACTCTTCTGTCGTAACCTTTGCTGCACTGCTGTCTGGTAACTAAAAACTGCTTGTTGATAACGCTTTATCATCAGTTAGGTTTTCTGATGACGGTGAAATCGTGATCTAGCGATATTTTGTGATGCTACATCAAAAAATGGGGATGACCTGATTTGATACACCCACCTTACGTATACCACACTTACCGGAGCCCCTCGCCTCTTGTTGGAAACCCTAGCATTATGTGGTTGCGAATCGAAGCTGATGCAGAAAAGAGTTTCAGAGATTCACAATAATATCGACAGTTCTACATTAGTTCTATGGAAAGCGTGTGTGTTTGGGAATCTCTTCACTTACGTGTTTTTCACCCTTCCAAAATGAATTTCACTCCTCTAAAAACTGTCGATGTGTATTTTTACGCTTTGAAAAAATTCTAGATCTCTGTATTTGTTATCTGAGGAAGCTTTGATAAGCTCATCCTTGATAAACAACGTAAGTTCATGGTTTTTGTTCGTAATTGTTTGTTGCTTAGAACTGTAATACCCCTCATGGAATTCTGTACACTATCTAGATAGAGGATATAAAAAGCTATAGCAGTGGCCTACCTAGCATGAGTGACACCCGGGGCGGTATTTGGGGTGTCACGTCCTCCTCCCCCCGGAAATTTTTTCAAATTTATAGTCTTAAAAATGCATTTTAGCTTTGTTTTTCAAATATTTTCAATTTTACTTCGGGTAACACCCGGGGCTGACAGCCCCCCCCCCCCCAGTGACGCTACCACTGGCTAATGCTACTCAGAATTGAAATTTAGGAAAAGTGTATGAAGCTTATTCATCTTTGCAAGGTTAGTTCAGTTCTAATACTTGAAATCGATTTGCCATCGAAATCTTTGTTTGATTTGACCCCTTTCTATTAATTATTTTCGGCTTCGATTGTTTACGGAGAAAAGAACTAATGAAGAGAAAAAGCCTGACCCCTGTCCTGCTAAATAGAAACATAAACTACCAATGAACAGAATACGCTGCGTGCACGTGTCCTCAGTTGAATGTTTGTCACACAGCTGTTACGGCAACTTAAGGTCATTGTGCGAAATGTCCCGCCAAATGACAGCACCCAAATGATCGCCAAGATGTTGGCAATTCGCCACAGGTTTTTAAAATGAATCCCGTGATGCATCTAATTAATTCTCCAACGTGCTATTGCACTCGCTTTTTTATTTCTCGCAGCATTAATTACGCCGAAGATATATTTCAGCGGGAAAGGGATGAGGTGGGTGGTGGGGGTCGGTGAAATAACCAAAATCTAATGAATTATAAAAAGCCGAGCAAATTGAGGTCCTTTTGGATTTATTATTTTTTAATTCAAAACAGTTTGATGTTACTTTCAAAATTTTATCAATTTCTGTCTAAAAAATTAATAAACGTGTTTATTAAGGCTGATGAGAGGCCATGTCAGCCTAGTCTAAAACTAGGTGCTCGGCTCAGAATCGTAGTTGTGTAAATTGAATGAGTTTTATGGTGAGAGAGGGACACGGTGGCCAAGTTGTGCCTTGGCTCTCGGCGGCCTTGGTGCTTATTTCTGTGCAAAGTGATGCGATAATTATTTGAAGTAACAATGAAATGAATCAATAATAAAAAAAAAATCTCTTAAGACTTATACTAAGCACTGATATACCATCTCCTGACTGATGAAACGAGTCTGTGTCCTCGCCCGGAACCCTTTTCTTATGTGAAACTACAGTAGTTATAAGTATGGTGTATAGATATATAGACCTTACTTTGTACAGCATTTCTTGTTGTAAATGTTTTTTTACTTCGATTTTTCCCCCCGCTTGAATCCTTTGAGCGCTGCCAGCTGAAATGAGCAAGTCATCCCTTTAAACAAGTGCGCTCTCGACGAAGTTATCAAATTATATTGTTTTAAAGCTAAACTATTGCTGGATTGAATTAGCAATATTAGGACCATTCCACCGTCACGTGCGGGACAATCAGTCTATAATTTCAGGGGGCAACAGGGCCCGTGCCACCCTCGAATGTAATTCAAAAATGTTCTTCCTTACTGAAGAGAAGAAAAGAACATATGTTGGGAAATCGAAGTTATTGCAATAAGATAAAAATAGTGTTGGGTAAAAATCTTTCTTCTTTCAGAAAGAAAGCTTTCAATCTAAAATTTCTAGTAGATTGATTGTTGGTCAGCTCTAATTATATTCTCCTTCCCTCTTCTTTCTTTTATTCCCTCCGTTTTTTTTCTTTTCTTTTTCTCGTTCTAGTAAAAATAAGAAATTCTTCAAAATACTACGGCCGCCCTCTCCAAAATCATTGCAGAGCGTCTCAAACTTAAGCTTTCAGTGCTTGAATTTCGAAAAAAATTCCAGATGAATGCTTCCGATCACCTTGCCCTGAAACCTCATCGAAAATTTTGGAGCTTCAATTTCGCAAGAATTCTGAAAAAAATGCTCTCAAACGATCTTTTTACAATATCACTGAAGAAAGACTTTTTTTTTTTTCAATTACAACTGTGAAAAATTTAAGGGGGAGAACCTCTAAACCTTTCCCGATAACATCATTGAAAAACGTTGTTTTGGACTTCAACTTCGAAAAACGGACTTCAACTCGGGCCCCAAAACCCTGCTTATCCCAACATCATTGGAGATCGTCTGCAATTTCATTTTTAGACCTTTAATTTCAAAACATTGGTAGGAAGGGGGAGGGAGGGAGTAAATCGATTTGAAAAATCGGTCGGGGACATTCCCTGTGCCCCTGTACTTGCCCTTAAAGTGAGGATTTAATGGAAGATCACTCCTCCCCCTCAAATATGGTCTATAATCGCGTATTTATGTCATCAACTTCGAATTTTCCCTGAAAGGGCCTCCGAATCTTTCCTCCCTCTAATACCATCAAAGATCGACTAAAACTGCGTTTTTAGATCTACAACTTCAAAAAATTCCGGGAGAGAACCCTTGGACTCATTATATGTGCTTATTTTCGAGCAATCACAGACTCCCTAAACCAGCAGTTCTATGAGCTCACTATTATGTTTAAAAAAAAAAAAAAATGCGTGTAAAGCAAACTCAGTCACACCCTCTGTCTGCCTGTTTTTTTTTTTTTTTAAATCTTTCAACAGCCCTGTGTGTATGTATGTGTGTATTATAAAAAATATATGTATAAAAAAAGAGATACAGAGATGGACTTCGCTGCTGAAGAATTCACAACTAGTTCATATGAAAATAAATAAGTGCCTCCCCCCACCCCGATACCCCCTCCTATATCTTGGTTATGGCACTGAGGAAATACAACAGTTAATATAAGCAATAGTTAAAAACTTAAAAGCAGTACAACGTCTATAATCTTTTCTAGAGACTGTCCAAAAATATTTTTAGCTGAACAATTTCACAACTGAAAAGAGTTTCTTCTCACCCCGTATGATTATTATTCTCTATATCATCTAAAATGTCATTACCGAAAGAAATATTGCGCTATGTTTAAATTAGCTAGACTGTGCTATATATTTATGGAATTCATTGCGAGTTTTGTGATGATTTCACAGATGAATTTTTATTATTCCTGCATAAATTTTACAAAAGCTGTCTGTTCATAAATGGGAATCGCTTTCAATTTGCGTGCGCTTATGATTCAGTTGCTATGACGAAATGCAGAATTTTATTGCATCTCTTGTAAACAACGAATTGTTATTTTTAGGTGTAAATAGCTTATTTCTGTTGTAATTTTACTTTTGTCCCATAACAAATAGCGATGTCGCTGGGTTATCGCTTAGAAACTAGAAAAACTATGGGGTAAATGATTGTTACTGTTAAAAGTTTATTTCGGGTGTATCAGTTTCCCTAAATTCTTTCTGCATGGCGATGTCTGAAACAGGCTTGTTGCTTTGAGACTTCGAAATAGGTAACTTTTTTTCAAACAAAACTTAAAAAACTTTCTTGCAAAAAAGGAAGTATTGTATTCGCGAAAAAATTTTCACTCAAAAATCGACCTTAATTTCCATTTTGCTCACCCCCGAATGAATGTTGAGTTTATTTCTCAACCCGACCACACGTGAATATATGCCTTGGAACGTACAGACACCCGAAATATCCATTTTGAGGATCCCCGAGTTAATTACAACGAGTTTTCTCGTGACGTCTGTATGTACGTATGTGTGTATGTATATCGCATAAATCAAGAACGGAATGTCCTAGAAAGTTGAACTTTGGTACTTAGACTCCTAGTGGGGTCTAGTTGTCCACCTCCCTTTTTGGTTGCATTCGGATGCTCCAAAGGGGGTCTTTTGCTTCTTTTATGGGGTGAAATCATTGTTAATTTCGATGTAAACTAAAGTGGTGTAAAAATTTGGCGGACACTTGGGGATATATCGACAGTCTTTTGGTCGCCAACTTGGCGACAAATTTGGCGATTTTAATTTTTTTAAAAAAATCTGGTTTCAATTTGGCCACTGTTGGTGATATTTAGAGAGTCAACTAATGAATCACATTAAAACTGCCAATAATGAGAAAATGACATTAAATTGGAGTAAAAAGGAAGTCATGTGATGCGCACATCAGCTCGTTTTATTTTGTCCTTAGAAAATCAGGGTATTTTTTAAAATCACTATTGTCTGCATGGTTTTCGTAAATTCCACTTCTCCAAAAATAATTCCGTTCTTCTAAAACAAATACCCAAGAATATCTATTTCGCGCCTTGAAATATATTCTATCAACATCACTGAAAGTGACGAAAGGCATTCATGGCGGTTGCAGTAAAAATTGCTCATCAAAAGTTGTTAGTATTTATAAATCATTGAAATATTAGGCTCAGAAAACATGAAAAAAGTATTGTTATTAAAGTTAAATTTCGTAAAAACTGCTAATTGCCTCTTTAGAATAAATTTATTATAACATAACCGACATGATAAACATGACGTGAATAAGTCGGGCCGTTTGAATGAATCATCGAGCCAGAGCTCGTGACGCACTCCTTCCGAGAAGGAAATTTTATAGGGGTCTCATTTCAAACAAAAATTTTCTAATATTCAGCTAGTTCAACAAATAGCAATCTAAATCACTGTCGGTCCTCAGACGACAGACCCGTTGTCCTTATGTATGTTTTAGGCTTATCCGGCAAAAGTCGAAGTATCCCAATGAATCGCTGTGGGACTGACATTTTTAAATGGTTTCTGAACTACCAAGACAAAATCTAAACACATGCAGCATCACGGCCCTGTCGTGGGTTTGGTGCCAGGCTCATGGTGTGCGAATCTTGTGCTAACTGTATTCTCACCCCTGTGCTGCTGATCTAAAATGCTGAAGCAGTTCTTAGTTCTTAAGCAGTACCTAAGTTCACTTATTTTATTCTATGCAATCATAGTTTATACTTTCAATATTTTAATTCCGTTTCTCTACAAATTTAGTTTCACTAGTTCACTAAATATTTGATTACCATAGTAATATCAATGATATGACTGGTGTCGCAAACATGTTTGTTTATTATATTACTTAAGTAAAACTAGCAGAAATAGAAAGTTAGTAGTCACTGAATGAGCATTGAACTTGGAGAGCAGAAGTTTAGTTCGACACATTCGGAAATGCTTATTTACATACCATTTCTGAAAAATTTTATTCAAATTTTGGATTTATGGCTATACCAGGGTTGATAGAGGACTCAAGTAAAAGTGTCTGAAGATAGGGTGAAATTTTCTGAATATATGAAAAAGGTCGCCCCCCCCCCCAAGAAAAATCAATAAATGAATAAAAACTCTTCAGATAAACATACAAAAATCATTGAAAAAAAACCATTTTGAAAGTTTTTTTTTTAATAATTCTAGTTTTAGAATGTGTTGTCAGTCCGAAATTTTCGGAAACTGCAATCCAAAATTTTCGAAAATTTCGGATCACAAAACACCCTTGGGCTATATAAAGCATTTTTAAAATTGCATTATTTTTCACAATGCTTAAGCTTTTATCCAGCGTTGGCAAGGTTTTGGACACTACGGCAAAAACCACGGTAAAAACCCTGGTTTTTACCGTCCTGTCCAAAACCCTTGTGTCCGAAAGTGTCCAAAACTACATTTTTAGAGATATTGTATTTTGCGAGAAAACATCAGAAACAGAATAAAATTTATCAATGTTTTTTTTTTGAACATTTATTTAATGTGACCATTCAACTTATTTATGCAACTGATTTTAATCTAGTTTCATAGAAGTTGAATTCTTAATGTAAAATTTCAATTTCTGTGCCCAAGTTCAATTTTATTTATTTTCTTTTTGATAATGGTAACCATATTTTCTTATGTTTATGCATGTGCACAAATGAAAGCAGGGTTCGCAAGTTTTTTACCATCCTGTTCAAAACCCTTGTGTTGAAAACTATCCGAAAGTATCCCAAACTGTTATTTGAGAAACGATACTTTGTGAGAAAATATCAAAAACAGAACAAATATGTCAAAATTATTTTATTTATTTTTGACTATATAATATATTTACTCAATGTGAATATTCAAGTGTACATATATAACTGATTTTAATCTAGTTATGTAGAAATTAAATTATTCTATAAAAATTTCAATTTGAACCCATGAGTTAGTTCTTTTGTTTTCTTTACCATAAACCAAATTCTTAGATATTTATGCTTGTGTGCAAAAGAAAGTGCTCAAAGTGTAGTGCAATAATTGACTTAAATGCAATAACTGACATGTTTTTTAGTTACAGAATGTATTATAGTAAAAATATGAACTAAGAAAAGAATAACACAAGTTTTAAAATATAAGTGTCTGATCATCAATTTTTTGTTCTTTAATCAATGATTTTAAAAATAATTTTCGTTAAAACATCATGTAAAACTTATTTTAACAAATCAATAAAAAAAAAATTAAGGTTTTTTTTTGCACCTTAACATTGCACATTTGATAATATTCCTTTGAGTTATAAATGGAACTGAAATGAGTTGTCTTGTTAGTACTGTGAACTTCCTTTCATAACTCTACCAACTGTTACATAAGGAAGTTTTTATGTAATAGAGTTATTGGCAATTTTTTAAAATATATTTTTTAAATGAACATTTTGTAGAAAAATATTATCAAATATTCATTAATTAAACCTCATTAATATCAGTATTTATGCATCAAGAATATTTCCGTAAATAGGAATTGATTCGATTACACCCCTTTAGCTTTAGGACAGTTTTGGACACTTTTAGACAGTTTTGGACGATAAAAACCACCTGTCCTGTCCTAAACCAGTTTTGGACAGTCCAAAACCCAACCCTGTTTTTTTCACGTTATTTAACAGTGTGTGAGGGGGTGTTTGTTGAGAAATAAGTCAGGTTTAATATTTGACTAGAAGGGCTCTTCTTTCTGCTCGTTTTGCTTGTTAATTATTATATACCAAGAACATTTATTGTATTTTAAATGCAGGATCGTTAGGAAGACGTGTCTATCTTCCTTTGCTCAAACTGTATCATGTTCAGGGCCGAAGAGAGCTGAACCCGGGCCCCGGGGCAAAATAGTGATTTGCGGGCCCCCCTCCTACCAAAAAAGAAAATCCTGTTGACTGCCCTCACCTCTTATTTACATTTCAGTAATCTCAAGTGCGTTTCCTATACCGCGACATCTGCTTCATAGTAATCTTAGGCGTCATACCATGAGTCAGTTTGCAGTGTAGAAACAAAATCGTATTTGGTAGTTTTTCTTCGTAAAAAATATTTTAAAAGCTGGTTAAATAAAAAAAAAAGCTAACCACTCTAAACAAACTTCTCGACGTCGACACTTTCAAAATTCTTGAAGTCATTCAATTTTTTTTTCAAACGTATATATAACGAGAGAAAGATGGTCTACATATTTGTTTGGAAGGGGGGGGGGGGGGACTGTCATTACTAGCATCGCACAATCAAATTTAGAGAATTGTGTTGAGCACGGAAAGAGAAATAACCGTATGAACCTACAGTCATAAGTGGAACATTCGCGATGGTCTGTCTCCCCCGGAAAATGTTCGAAACTAAAGTTCTAAAATTGCAGTTTATACGAACACTGATAATGTTAGGAGGAGAAGAAGTTCACATACTTCTATGAAGGGTTAAAGCTCGTATGCCTTTGGAATTTCTCGAAATTCAAGTCCTAAAAATGAAGTTTTTGATGATTTTTAACGAAAGGGAGGGGCGGGAGGAGGATCAGGAATGCTCTCCAATTTTTCATAAATGGAAATGAAATATTTGGAGACGTACCGAGTACTCGGCAACTATTCATTACTCGGCCAAATTTTGATCAGATACTCGGCCAATACTGAGTAGTTGCAAAAAATTTAATATTGTTCAAGACAGATATTACAATTGATAATAAATGCAGGTATACAATATACTGCAATCACTAACAGTTCAAATTTACAAGCCAAGGTTAAATTTTGAGAATAATGAAGTTTATATTGCTTCAATGTAATAAATCTTTATGTTAATATCCCCAAAGTAAATAAAATTTATTTATAAAAAATTGGGCAAAAAAAAAGGTAAGTATAGAAAATACGGAATTTTTATATCATGAAAGTGATTTTTGCTACGAACAAAAATTATTTATAAGGAATATAAAAATATACCTTTACTTAAAAAATAAAAGCAAACAAAACAACGTTAAAATCACAAATGTGCAGGAACACTGCAGACACGTGTTTTGGCGCTACAAGGAACGCCTTTTTCAATGCATAAAATGTGAGCGCATGGATTTCAAGACATCCGTCAAAAGTCGGATTTTTTTTTTCGAATGTCTTTTCATTCATTAGCTCACATTTTATGCCCTAAAAAAGACGTTCCTTGTAACGCAGAAGCACGTGTCTGCAGTGCTCCTGTATTTGCTTTTAAAAATTATTTGTTTGCGGACTAGAACCATAATAGATTGGTATAATTTGTTTTAATTCTAACTTGATTAATCATACCTTTTATTTATTTGTTTATTTTTAATTTTAAAAATAACTTTTTTCTAAAATTTTTGACACAAGCAAAATCTTGTAAGTAATGCATAATTAATTTTCAGCTATAATATTGTTTCAAAAACTATTATATGGACATGAAGGTCTATACTACTATTCCGATAAGTTCAAATGTACCACGTATATGTCGGTGGTTCTTCTTAAAACATAATTGGTACTCAGTAACTCACTACTCGGTAACTTGGTACTCGGCCGAGATGACAAGGAGAAATGTTGGAGAACCTTCACTCGGAATTTCTTTTGAAATTTAAATCCTAAAAACTAAATTTTATATGATCTTTAATTATGTGAAGAGGACAGTAGGCACTCCTCTGTGTAAAATTTTTTTGATTTTAAAATCCTAAAAACCCATTTCTTCGCTATTTTTGATGAAGATAGGAGGAGGGGATGGGGTTCGGGAGTCTTTCGGGAGTAGACCCAAAATTAAGTCCTAAAAATGCAGTTGCAAGACATCTTTCAGGATAAGGGCTGGGATTTAGAGAATCTCTCACACAAAGTATTCGAAATTGAAGTTCCAAAAACGAAAATTTAGACGATTTTAGATGATGTTAGAGGGAGGTGAATTCGGGACTCTTTCGTAAAAATTTGTAGGGATGAAAGTCCCTAAACCAAAATGAAAGATTTTCTTAGATGATGATGTGGGATCAGGTACTCTGGTATGAGGGAGGGGGGGGGGTGGCATTTTACTGCAGTCCTATAGCTTTTCTCTTGGATTTGCCACTGCGCTCAAGTATTGATAGTACTAGTGTTCTAAAATGTTATTTTTCCCTATGTATTTTCATTTTTAAACAATGCAGTAATATATTTTTAAGGGTAGGGACAATGTCACGACCTCATAAGAAATGCTTGAGGGTCGCGACTCAAAGTTTGGTAACCCCTACCTTGATGTCACCCAACTGTGTTCCGGAACCGGGTTAAAGAAGGAAAGCTTACGCTGTTTATCATGGTGGTCTCGCTAATGTTCGTTTTAATTCCCAATAGAAACGTCTCTGCAAGATAGCCCCGTAAAGAACTGATCCACAAGAACTGGATGCTGTGAACATGCAGATGTTGAATAATGGGCTAACGTGTTGAATGAGAGATGTTTTTGCTTTTCCAACACTAAAAAAAAGTTCAGTTAGCAGCATATACTCTGAAATTTTTTTTTCATTTCGAGGAGGCACCCAGGCTTCCTCTCGGGCCGGGCCCCGGGGATTTTGCCCTTGCTGCCCCCTCTCTCGGCGACCCTGATCATGTTTTGCCTTACAACTTATAGCACTTTTGAAGATAATTTCGCATGTGAGACTGTTGTGAAATCCGCAACTTTTATTATTATTAAATACGGAAATAGACGATGATTGAAAAATCTTTCAAACTATAGTGTGCTCCTGATACATTTTCCCCCTAAGAAATTTTTAGTTTTTTTTTTTTTTTTGTTCTTTTGAGGCAACATTTTTACTGATTCATCTCCCCACCTGCCTTAAAGAAGAGTAGAGCTTTGGATTAATCTATAGTACAAGTCGATTTTTATTATATATTATGTTTTGAGCTAGGATATATTTTTCGTTAACTACAAGCAAAAGAAAAAAGACTAAATTTGTGCATTCTGTTTTAAATCATTCCAGTCACTATATGCAAAAATTCGAATCTCATTTCAGATTCCATCTCTCCCTGGGAAATACCCAAATTTTGTGCAGCTCTCCAGTGCGCCGCTTAGCGTACAGATCGAGTCATGCAGCACGCAACAGTGCCGGGCCGCACGCGAGTCCCCTCACACACCCCAGCGCAAAACGAAACGATACGATAGCGGAAACTGCATGCTGCAAATGTCTCTGGAGGGTGCGGGGGTAATTTCTGTCTAAAGTTCTGTTTTCCTTCCAGTCAATTGGATTTCGCTGAAAATCGCCCTCGTATAAATGTTTCCTTTTTTTGAAGGCTATCGACTGACAGATTTATTTTAACCAGGAAGATCTTTTATTTTTGCTGCTGTTTCAGGATGGCGCGAAAATTGCATGTTCTGGGCAATTGCTTTTATGGGTACTTTCTTTTCTGTTTAGTCTCGATTTGAAAAGCTAATTCTTAGACGTGAAGTCTTGTTTTTACTTCTGTCTTCCTTTTGGAACTGGAGAGAGAGGGGAAGGGGTTAGTAAGTACTTATGTACTAAAAATACACTGAACCTGTAACAATGCATTCACTAGGAAAGAAAAGTATGGTCAAAAATGCTTTTAAAAATGTTTTTATGACTTGAGTTGCAGAAAGCCTCGAAAATCAGGATCGTTTTCGAAGTCTGGAAAGTTTCAATATCCAATTCTTATCTCAGCCTTGACTGGTTCAGCCTTGAGCACTTAATTACTAACTAGCTGCGTCGCCCGGCTTTGCACGGTCCACTTCAAAAATAAAAGTTATGTCAAGTGACGCGTGTTCAACAATCAGGCTTGAACAAAAAAAAAAAAAAAAATGTTTTGCGTTAGATTAAGGAAAAATATCCAAAAAAAAACATTTTAAATTCTCCGATTTCAGGAAAAGCCTCAAAACACAAGTCAAAATTTTAATTTGTTTATATTCGAGGAAAAAATTGCAACAGATATTTTTTCTCAATGATTTTCTTTACGCTACAAATTTTAATAAAAGCATTGCTACGGAAAGTTGAGATGAAGGACTGAATAATAACTTGAATGGAGGAAAGTCTTCGAAAAATACGGATTTTATGTCGAAATCTAAGTGTCACAATTAATGGTTTTTAATTGATATCTCCGCTAATTATTATATCGCAGGATTATATTAAATTAACCAAACATAAAGACGGGAAAATTAGGAATCTATCGATACATGGCTCGATGGTCAGTTCATTGGCGTTCGGGTTGAAGTAACTTGGACATACATAGATGCATACGTTCAGTTTTTAATTATATAAGGTTTTTTTTCTTTTGTTAACTTTTTTTAACAGCTAACTTTATAATTGCTATTATTTGCTTTTGTTTTCAGCATCGATTAAAAAACTTTTTGCAATTAAGAGTGAGGAAATTCAAAAGTGATGACACGCCTATAAGAAGGAGGTTAAATGGAAGCAGCAGTTATGGAATAACTACATCGGGCCGGAAATGGGAAGGGCTATGATAACATGGTCGCATCGCTAGATTGCTTATCATCAATGTCGCAAAAGACCAAATCACAAGATGCTGGCAGATGGGTTTATGTTAAAATTCACGTTTTAATGCAATTTCAAAAACGTTGCTTCATAAACTTGCAATAATGCCTAAGTTTAATGTAATTAACAATTTGAAATTGTTAATTACAATTGCTTACTTGTTTGTTGCTCAAAAAATGCTGCAATGTTTTGAATCAATGTAACCCAAAAATTTTTAACGAGAAGTTAAGGATCTTGGGATGCATCGGTGCATCTTCCGGCTTCAAGTTTTATTAGTTTTGCGTGTCATCTCTATCATACTCTATGCTAACCGTGAAAGTGCAAGTATAAAAAAGCGTAAAAGTGAGAGAAAAACGTTTTTTCAACTGATGGCTTGAATCAAAGAAAGCCTCGAAAACCTGTGTTATATGAAAAGTTTCTAATTCCCCAAATTCAAAAATCTAAGCTTACTATTTTAATTTTTTTCAAAGTTAATTTTAATAATTACTATTATTCATTTTTTTTGGCAACGATTAGAAATGTTGCTCCACCGACCCATCAACGAGAGCAACGTGTAACAAAAACTAAACAAAGAAAGAAAAAAAGAAGTCGCAATTTTTTAATGCGCTTTTTGTTTTTGAAACTTCAGCTGTGCTTCAGCATATGTTCAGAATACTTAAAGCTGTATCATTCGCTAAACTTCATGACTTCCGGTGATGACGTGATCTTGTTAACCACAGAAACTAGCATTCCCTAAATTGGTTTGAATCATCAGCACACGTTTTATATTTTGTGAAGCCAAGGATGATCCTTCATCGTTGTACTATTTCACAAAGATATACTACTGCCATTTTTGCCAGATAATTGGATCCTTGTGGAATTAAGGCATTTTATCGTAAAATATTTCTTAAAAAATAAAGTTGTAGCTCGCACTTTAAATCGCACACTCAATCAAGAATGCAGAGCTGGTCAGTAAATTTTTGAGGTTAATGAATGCGTTTCTTGAGACTCTAAAAATGAGTGTGGGATTCTTATAGTTTAAAAAAAATATATAGAGATAGATATTCAGCTAATAAAACTATTGGCTTTTTCTGCTAAATTTTTTTGAGCTGTTTTTTAATGTATTTATCATTTTTATCATTTTGAAATTCATATTTCTGAGCACTATTTTATCATTCTAGAGTAATTCTTCGGAGAAATTTGAAAAAGTGGGGGACAATTTGACCCACTGGCTACGCCTCCCGCTTGCATTTCTTGAACCTTAGTTTATTCTTCTTTTTCATCGTGTAAAGTAATACGTTTTCTGAAGTATCCTTAAGATTGACCGCTTGTCCAATTTGCAAGCCATTTACTTCTAATTCAGTGACGAAAGAATTTCACAGAAAGTTTCTTGTTTGTTGCTCAAAAAATTTTGGGAAAAACAATGAATAAAAAAAAAAAAAAATCGTATAACTCAAATTCAATGCGTAAAATGCGAGCTTTTCCTTCAAGCTTCTTTCGAGATGAATTATACTAAGCCTAATTTTTAACGTAATTTGTATATTTAATACATGTATTTGTTTTTTATTTATGAATAAATATTAGCTACTTCGTTAAAAAAGGTTAACTGGAATAATTATTCATTATTGACTACCTTCCCGAGATTCAGGGCTCCCGACTTTTACATCTGTTAGCAGAGGTGCAGCTAGGGAAGTTCGAGAGAAAACTCGCTTTTAACAACTGATTCTATTCTAGCCCCCCCCCCCCCCCCCCCCCCTCCGAATGTGAAGTTTGGCCGCCCTAGTGCGTACTCACTCCTATTGCTCTTCTCTAACCATGACCTCTTTAAGAACTCTCGTTTAAGAACATTATTAAAACTTTTTCGGTTTAGAAACTCAGGTTGCTGATAAGAGTTATAGTACTTCTCGCAAGACGGTGCCGATAGCGAACTATTTGTTACAGTCATTAAGACATTTAATAGTTCTTCTGATAAAAACTATTTGTTCTTGATAAATTCTATTCATTTATCTATTCTTCTCCTGGAAAGATTGAAAGTTGATTGTTATCAGTTTATTTTTGTTTTCATGGGTATCAAAACTTATTGCGCGTGTTTTATAGCTACGTAAAGATTTCGAAAGCCTAGATAAAGAATTGATTTCTGAATGGGGTGATCTCTTAGTTCGTGAACATTTGAGACTGTGTATCAGATGAGTTTTGTGTCAAGATTTCCTACGGCATTTTTTTGTTTCAGGTATGTTTGAATTTCTGATTGGAAAGATATTGTTTTGAAATTCATTTCTGCAGTGAAGATGATCGCTTGACAAACCACTAATTTACTAACTCATGGGGTTTTACGAACTATTCGCTATTCCCGGTAAAATCTCCAATGAAACTTTTTACGAAATGGAAAGGACGATTTTTTTTTTTTTTTTTTTTTTTTTTTTTTGTGAACTTGTCCAAGTAACTCGTTCCTAAGAACTCGGCACCAGGGTCAGGAAATCTCACAGAAGATTTAATCAATCAGGGGTGTTTTTTATCCGAAATTTCATTCCAAAAATTTTGGACTGACAACACATTTTAAAACTGAAATTATTTTTTTAAAAAAGAAGAAACTTTTAAAATGTTTTTTTTTTCAATGATTTTTGTATGCATATTTAAAGAGTTTTTACATAAGGGGTAGGGGAGCAGGGTTGGCTTTTTCCAGTCCAAAACTTGTTTTTTTCTATCTCCCGGCAAAAACTGGCAAAAAGTGGTAAATACCGGGAAAAGCTTCCGAATAACAATATGTAACTAGACTTTCTGAATCTGATGTGTAAAATGGAAGTTAGAAATAAAGTTATTACAAAATTAACTTGGGTTTGAAATTATTCTGTAGGAAAAGAATATTAAAAAAAAATAAGAATTATTGCACAAAACATAAAATTAGCCCACAAAAGTTTAAAAAAATAATTAATTTCCTAAATAAATATTTTAGAAAAGAATAAAATAAGATTATTTAACTTGAAAATACCAGGGTTATCAAGAGAAGCAATAAATAATTTGTTTAATTTAAATAAAATGTTTATTACATTTTTAAGTAGACCTATTAAACATTTTTTTTTTCTTAAATTTTGGTTTGGTTTGACATTCGTACTAAAATGTTCTTTTGCATCATCAGTAACAGTTGTTGCCAGATTCTTGTCCACTCAAATAGAATGTTTGAAAAATCAGTCGAAGACATTTTTCTCTTAAAGCATTACAAACACTATTTCACCAGCATATGGTGGAAGAATTTTAATAAAGTTTCTGCAATTAATGGAACACCTTAAGGGATGTCTGTCCTGCGTCATCAGCATCTCCCGAACGTATTTTTTCTAATTTTGCATTCATCCGAAACAACATTAGAAATAGACTGGGTTTTCCAAAAAGCCTCTAAACTAATGTTACCTGATGCTTAAACCCAATGTGGAAGTAGAAGACGAAGAATATGAATAGGATTATGATTTGTAATCTTGTATTGTGCAAATATTGATAAATAAATCCACTTGCTCCTTTTTTGTAAATTTCTCTTTTTTCAATTTTTCAAGCTATTATTTACTTAGAACTCAATTTTGATATTTTTAAAGATGGTTTTGAATTTATGTTTATGATTTTAAAAATCATTTCCCCATGACGGTAAATACCGGCTTTTACCATGGTATTTACCGGGGATGGGAAAAGCCTTGCCAACACTGGAAGGGAGTCGAGCTTCTTCATAGTTTTCAAAAATTTCATTGTCTTCAGAAAATTTTACGTGCGACCACTGAAACCCCTGGATTTAATTTGAATTGTAATTTCGTCTTCCTCCGTCTTTGTTTTTATTTCTGTGAAGCAGAGATCTCAACCAGTGGTTCTCTAGTGTCAGGTGACTTTTATAAAACAATATTTTCCAGTGATTAAACCCAAAATTACGATTTTGTTGAACAAGTTTAAGTAAATGCATTGTGATTGTGAATATGATATATATGTGTTGAATTATTTTAAACAAAAGTATTATAAAAAACATACCGTCCCAATGTACAAACGTTAAAGGTACAACACTCTCCCTTACACTGTACGCCTGGCGACCAAGTTAACTTTTTATAGGGCTGAATCCCTCCCTTATTCCGCCAGGGGAAAAAAATCTGATCGTGCAGTGGCTTAGGCTTCGGCAAAGATAAATATTTTAAGTGAAACATTGTCAAATTTTACTTTCACCGTTTATTTAAATGTACTTATTACTCAGACGTTTTCGACAGAATATTAATCCGTTATGCACGTTTGCATCTCTTGTAACCGTTGAGTGAAGAATATAAAACGGATTTTTCGAAACATCTATTACGTTCCCACAGAGCGTCAAAGTTCCGTAGAGCTAAGTTTGAGTTTGAGGACACCCTACTTTTCGATGTGATTCGATTTTTTAAGCCATTGCTGCTGTTGTGCTCAAATGGGCATTTTTACTAGTTAGCTAAGAATAACTTTGTTTCAACTAAGTGCGTTAATGTATTCAATGCAACACAATATATTATGGCTAATTAGTAATGCAATTGAAAGAGTTAAGCACCTTTTTAATGTTCAAACTTACTTTTATATTTTTCGTCAGCTATTTGGTTTTGAAATACCTGTTAGTTAGAAATAGCCATTTCATAGCCAATCAAGCGAATTAAATTGATTTCATATGAATTGTTATTTGACTCCTTTTTTCGGAGCGTTTCGTGATACAAAGAAAAACTTTGATTTCGTAATGGAATACCTGTTTTCCGACATTGCAATGTCAACAGGTCGAGGAGATAGCATCCATTTAAGGGAACAAGGGACTTTTGAATTTTACTTTTCAATTTTATAATTTTACACCATGTATTTGAAGTAATAGAACAAAAATAATATTTTCATATCAATATTAGACATTTTAAATGTTAATTTAAAAATTTTAGGGTTAAAAAAGGTGTTTTGTGAGGCATATGGAACGCAACATGGGCAGAATTGAAAACACTCCAGGCGCAATTCATGTAAACGAAAACCAACAATATTTTTTTTCCAGATGTAGTTTATCCGTATGAACATAAATGGGCATTGAATTCAATCTATGTGCGTATATAAACTAGAAAAAAAAAAAAAGCAAATTATGAATAGAATTTTACGTTTTTTTAATACGTATGCTACTTTGCTAACAGCGGATAAATAGTAAATTTTTGTATTTGGGTAAAGTAATGCCCAGTTTTATGAAGTATAAGACTGTTAATGTGCTCAAAAAATTTTGAAGCGATACAGTGAAAAATAATGCGGTGGGAGCATTTCGAGCCAAAAATGATGATTAAAAACGTGTAAACAAAAATCAGCTGATACTTTTATCCCTTTAAATACCACGCCCCCTTTTTTAAAAATGTAAATAAAATGCGTAAAAATCATAATATCGCAAAAATGAAAATGGATTATCAAAGCTGGGTACTAAGCTCTATTTTTTTGGCGCAAAAACAATTTTTGTGAAATTTGGTTGATTTTCCGAATGTATAAGGTCCCTTGTCCCCTTAAGTGATCAAAACAAGTTTAAAAAGCGTGTTGTTTTATTCAGGAAATTATTTGCGTCGCATTTCATTTAGTCCAGTCATATTATACAAAAAAGGGGGAGGGGCTAAAATCGCAAAGCACGATGTAGTTCTGATTTTAACAAGCTTTTATTAGCCTCACTTGTATGTTTGTGAGTAACCCTCCTTTGGACTAAGAGCTAGTGACTTATTAATGTTAGTACATTCCACCATTTTATGAGCGTTCGTAGCCGAGCGGTCTAAGGCGCGGGTCTTCGCTGACGTCCACCTCCAGGAATCATTCATTGGGCGTGCGTTCTAATCCCGTCTACACCGAAATTAAATTTATAATCTGCAACTCAATTTTCGCCTACTTTTTGTGATCGGATTCTTTTAAAATTTGGAATGCAACCTCAGACCCGATGACAATGTAATATTCTATAATCAAATTAATTTATCAACGATAAGTAATTAGTTTATTCTAATTAACACGCTTTTATTAGCTTAACTTGTATGTTTGTGGGTCCAACTTTCCTATGGACGAATAGTGGCTTATTAGAATTACTTACAACGTACAAATCAGAGCTGCGAGGTGTAACAATGTTTACACATGAATTTACCAGAAAGCATTCAAAATGTCTGATGCAAATAATGCAATAGAATATTAAGATACATTCTATTATAAAATCGAACACACGCACAAAGATTTCATTTAAGAGTTACAGGTGTTAGCAATATTTAGTTTCTAAATCTTATTTGAAACAAATAGTTTAAAAAACTAAAAAAAAAAAAACACGCTTTTATAGCAAAATGAACTAAAAAAAATTAATAGTTTGAAAAACTAAAAAAAACACGCTTTAGGAGCAAAATAACTAAAAAGTTAAAAAAAATCTTTGGATGACAAGTATGTAAAGTAATTAACCAAACACTAAATTATATTGTAATAAAAAAAGCGTGGGGGGCTGCTTATTTACATTTTTGCATGGATAACAAGTGCAGGAAATTTAAGACAACTGATAAGAAGCCCCCCACGTTTTTTTTATTACAGTAAAATTAAGTGTTTGGTCAATTACTTTATATACTTGTCATCCAAAGATTATTTTAACTTTTTAGATCATTTTGCTACTAAAGCGTGTTTTTTTAGTTTTTTAAACTATTATTTTATTTTAATATGTTGTTCGGGTCAGTTCGGGTAATGTAAATCTAAGTTTGCAGTTTTATAAAACCTGTGCTCGCTGCGTAAGTCGCGAAAAACTGCGAAATTTTCGCACTTTTTTTCTATTTTTTCCCTTCTAACTCCGAAACTATGCAACTATGATTCTAAAAGTAAATAACCGTTTTAAAGTGCATTAAATTCTGAACAACTAAAGCTCACTATTTTTCAATCGCAAAACAAACAAATATCGGAAAACTCGGCGTATAAAAAGTATTATTGGCGTATTTTATTTATTTTTTGATAGCCGCAGTGTTATGCCAACACACATAACTTATATAAACACATATTATAGTCTTATTATATAATTCTTTGCCCCTTTTTTTAGAATAGGATTTGTTTGTTTTGCAATTGTAAAAGAACCATTGAATCGACAGACTTCGTTTTTGGCTTAAATGGAAACCAATTAAATTTACTATAACAGTATACCTAGTTTTCTTGTAGAGTAGGAATTTATGTCGATGTTTGGCCTGAAATGTGATCGAAGCATATTTTTTTTTACTTTTCGCCAGAAATGGCCAGTTTTTGAAGTACGATATCTCCTAAACTATTGGTCGTACAGAGTGCCACTTGAGCTTAAATTGTTTTATTGTTGTTTAATTATTGTTTGTTTAATTGTTGCTTTAAAACGGGTATTTACATTTAGAATCAAAAGTTGCATAGTTTCGGAGTTAGAAAGGAAAAACTAAAAGACGTCCGAAAATTTCGCACTTTTTCGCGAATCGGGAAGTTTTCGATTTTTCAATTTTATTTTTATATGATATAGTAACATGTATAAACATCATAGGTGAAAAAATTTTTGCGATACGATAAGTAGTTTTTTAAAATTAATTTTTAAAGTTCAAGCAATTGTGACGTCAAATGGCACAGGAAGTGACGTCATGCGCTCTTCCGCCGCGGGAGAAGCCGAAGGACGTGCAGTTGACTTCGAAGACGAAACGTAAGGCTTACCTCCTCGCACTTAACTCCTCGCGTTTCTAGAACATTAAACCTTTCATCCTCTCGGAAATATTCGAATACCATCATTGATGTTTCTTGAGGAAGATTATTAGATTGTGCTTTATCGAATCCGGCCTCCATAGTGTGTTCAAAAGGATTATTGAATTTCTAAAAAATAAAAATATCATAACGCTCAAAATGTCCGTAGCGAAAACAAGGGATCTTCGGCAGAAGGCTGCCCATTAGTGCCCTGTGACGTAAGCTAGTGACGTTTCAGAAGAGCGCACTTTTGCACGTGGATTTTAAAAAATTCATTAAAAATCAATCACGGTGTTTTAAAATTCGGCGATAGTGAATTTTTTAGTTTTGAGGGTCAATTAACAATATCCAATAGTCAAAATATGAACATTTAATAGGTTGCAACTTCCCTATTACGCAGCGAGCACAGGTTTTTGAAAACTGCAAACTTAGAATTACACCCTAACTGACCCAAACAACATATTAAAAAATCAGAACTACATCGTACTTTGTAATTTTAATGTCAATATGACTGGACTAGTTAATTAGGCAGCAATTACAAACCTTTGAATTAAAACTCATTAGGAAACTCAGAATTACGAGCTCTGTTGAACTTTATGAACTATATAAATTGGATGAACCTTCCTCAACACACTTCAGTAAATGTAACATAAAAGACTGTTAATATGAAGTTAATTTAAGTTTTTAGATTGTTGATTCATAAAATTGAATAAATTTTCTCCAATAATAATTATTATTCAAGCAAATATTCGCTTAGTTGCCGAATGGCAAAAAATGTTTCATCAAGGCTTATGTTGTCTTCAAAAACTAAAGTTGAAAGGAGGGGAAAAAAAGGCGAAATGTTTCGAAAAGAGGTGAATAAAATCCTTAAGAAAAATATTTTTATCGTATACGCTCAAACCTGTTTCTTGTGCGGTGTAATGAAAATTTCAATCAAATTGGCGAAATTTTACGAGCGCGAGGTAGTATCTTCAAGTGACGACAGAGGCTCTCCGATGGGAGGTCACTGTAACTTCCCAAAAATTTCCTAATTCGGAAATTTTGTCTGACTACTCGGCAAAATTTTCATCACATGTTTTTTTTTTTTTTTTTTAATTTCGTTTTCGTAAGTTTTTGGATTATTTTCAACGTGGTTTTTCATGCGGTTCCTATCCACCGCATAAACGCAGATTTGGCACTTGGAACATCTGTCAGAGAGAAGTTTTCGCTAAAACGGATGCTTACCTAAATGAATTACTTATTATCACACGTGCTATTAGATGAAACGTCAGCTACTTTTTTATAACTATGAAGTTTTTGATAAAATTTTCATGTTTTAAGAATGCACATTAGTTTTTGTATTCCATTCTGCAGATACGAAATTTTCAAATGTTATTAACTTTCGGGATAAATTTATCAAATGTTCTTGATCAAAGTATTTTTGCTCCATTGTTATGCTGCGCAAGCTATTTTATCTTTAAAATCTAATTTCCCCCGCATCAAAAATGAACGAGGTAATACACTTTTATGACTTCCAGTTCTTGTAGTCGTATGTTAAATCCATTTTAAATTTTGAGACTGAATTCTGGAAATTGATTACGATCAAACTCCTGATTGCCTATGTCAAACTAAAAGCTTACTCGGTTCATTTGTCTTTAACACAGCTGTGTATACGGTTGCATCATTAGGGGGAAACAAGTCACAAAACGTTACTTCTCCCACCGTAGTCGAGTCGATTTCATGTCTAGGTCATCACATGTGACTCAGTTTCTTCCGTCTCTCTTTACTTACTCGTGACGGAGATTAGTGACGTCATCATTACGTTCGAATTGTAGGGAAAAAAAAAAATTTGGCTTGAGAGAGAAGGTCGTGTGGTTACTGATTTAAGGGAAAGCCAGCTACCTTTTTGTTCGTTGAATAGATCTCAAGATGTTATTCCTGTCCCTGTTTTATTCTAGGGTGGTGATGCGAGAATATGGACTGATTTGAACGGTTGCATTTCATTTAACTTTTGGCACGGCTCTGTAGTAGTAACTTCAGCAAAAGGTATACTGTTTTACCTACTTAAATATACTACGAATTCAAAGAGAAAAAAAATGCATGTTTAAAATCCCTTTGCTTCGAACTTCAAGCGACAACAAATTTTATTCGTCGCAACGGGAATTTCGTTGTAATTGAATTCAAGTATAGTGGGGTCTCGAAAATCCGAGGTAATTGGAGCTCATGTCACCTCGGATTGCTGAAAACTTGTATTATTCGGAAAATTCTTCGAGATTGAAAACTTACACGTTTCGGGCGACTTCATTGTGTAAAGACAAGGAACTATTATCTTTCCGGAAAATTTATCACTCAAACTTTGACGTAGATTTTAATTGCTTCTAAACGAATGTTAACTCGATATCCGTACGCATTTATGTATGCAAGTCAACTAAAACGTAACCAGCCTCTCAATGTGTTTTTATTATTTACTGTACGTAGTCAATAATTTTTACAGCAGCAAAAGATTTCTATTTTCAGATTTTAATGAAAATAAAATTTTGAGCTACTAAGATGTATAACTTAAAATATAAATGAAGCACCTCGGATTAAGCAGAACCTCGAACTTTTGAGACTCTACTAATGTAATGCTTGAATTGGGATTGAAAGTTTATTTCGCTGAAAGGGATATTTCGTTGTACTGGTATTCTTTGCAATGGGCTTTTAATGTAATTTGTCGAAAAAGAAACGATCTTCTGAAGAAATACAATGTTTTGTAGCGAAATGTATGAGCGATATAACAAGGGATAACTGCATTATCAATTTTAAAAACGCAACACCGTACACCCACAGAAAACAACCCACTTAACGCACTGTTCTTTGTTTTCTTTGAAAAAGTTGCACTTACAGAGAAATATCATAGAAAAAAAAATAATGCAAGTAAGCTTTTGAAAAGGTTGTAAATTTGATGCATGAGGCGCAAATTTTCAATTGCAACTTTCTTACTCAACAAAAATCTTTTCTGGAGCTCAACAGTCGGAGAATTTTATATTCAAAACAAAAAAAATAAAAAAAATCGCAAGATTACCAACATTTAGGGGAGTTTGAGATTTTTTTTTTTCAATTAGCGCAATTAGTGAGCGAGGTTTTCGTTTTTTTCCGATAAAATGTGCATCAAATGAACACCTTTTTGCCCCCCCCCCCCCGGGAAAAATTCGAAATGACAGGTCTAATTACCAATAGACAGAGAAGAGCTTTAAAAAATAATAAAAATAGGAATACCAGAAAATCCAATACAGCTAGCAGACAAATCTCCTAAGTTTCAGTATTGAAAGTCTAATGGTACTAAAAATGATTTTTCAAGCGTCGAATCCACCCAAGTCATCTATTTTTCAGCAATACAAGACACACACGAACATAACTAAAATTAAACTAACGCATCAAGTATTTATGCAGCAACCATCAGATAAAACGTAATATGTGACTAGTTTTGTCACTTCCAACAGCCCCACCCTTGTGGGCGTGACATTAATTTGCGAATGGCGTACAATATTTCACCGCTAGCACGATCTAATTCGACATTTCGACGAAATACATTAAGCCGATTAATTAAACGTAATGATTGTAAGAAAAGAGCGTAATTACTGCGTTCAAAACGCGTGCTTGAAATGAAAATTTTGATATCGGTTCCAGTGTTGCCAGATTGGGGGAAATTTCCCCATTTTGGGGAAATGGGTTTTGAGGGGAATTCTGTGGGGAAAATTTTTTTCCTTGGGAAAAACCTGGGGGGAAAAAAACCTCGGGGAAAAAAGATTTTTTTTCGTATTTAAATTCGCGTCAAGAAGTAGTGGGAACATTCGTGAAATACACCTTTGTATCAAACAGCGTTGGGTTAGCTTTGCTCAACTTAATGGAATTCGCATTATGTGGAATATTATGCTATGGAATTCGCATTAATGTTCTGCGTGAGTAACTAGTTGATACGTGAAACAGGCCCCAAAGCAGAATACTACTAAATTTGCGACGTACGTCGCAGAACAGATGCCTGAGCTGCAGAACGATTCTGTTCAAATGTGAGAGGAAAACTGATACATTTTCTGCAAAAATTCTGCAATTTTCAGTGAAATTTCTGCAAAAACCATGGTGCAGAAAATCTGCG
This sequence comes from Uloborus diversus, assembly GCF_026930045.1. Lineage (NCBI taxonomy): Eukaryota > Metazoa > Arthropoda > Arachnida > Araneae > Uloboridae > Uloborus > Uloborus diversus. Next base: position 112,972,614 of record NC_072737.1, on the reverse strand, counting down.
GAAACGGCGGTGCAGAAACCACGGTGCAGAAAATCTACAGAAACCACGAAGCAGAAATTCTGCGGCAACCGCGGTGCCGAAAATCTGCAGAAACTACGATGCAGAAAATCTGTAGAAACTGCAAATTTTCTACAAATACCTTCCAACTCAAGATAGAATTTTGTAGAAATTCTGCAGATTTCTTAAAATTAGAAGAAAATCTAAAATTTTCAAATTACGATAATTTGGCGGAAAGCTCGCGATGTTGAATTCGATAAGTCCTTTGTAGGACTTTCACGATCGATCTTCATTCACAGCAATTTCGTCCATACACGTATTTTTTGGAAATATGCCAACACTGAAACACGTCCATCGCCGGAAATTGCGTGTTTTGTTTGAGATTTCAATTCCTTTGCATCCAGAAAATATGTCAATCATTTAGAAAGTTTTGAAGTGTTTTATTATATGTAACCTGAACTCGACTCATTTTATTCCTTATTTTATTAGTTTATTTATTTAGGAACATTATTTTAATTGCTCCTTCATGCCATGTAAAATTAACCAAAAAAATGTAGTTGCCACCTAGGTTCGGATTTTTATAAAATTTTGTATCTTTGCTCTGTCTATGTATTTTAGAAATCAAACAAACTATTTTTTAGAGAATCTCAATCGGTTTAGGTTTGACACCTTGTTAAAGTTTTTTTGATTTTATAGTTTTCATGATCAACTAATTTTCCAAATTCAGTGCTCTTTAATTAGTCATTTGATTGAAAGCTGTGATATTTCCGGAAATATCTTATTTCCACACAAATAAATAGCAACAGTCCAGTAAAAAAAAAAAAAAAACTCCGATATGAAACGATTTTGATTTTTGGCACCCAATTTGTGGAAAATGTCACGGTTTTTCGCATACAATGCTTAAAGTACTTTCAGAACAATTTTGGTGAAATGATTTTACGTTGCAGAACATCCTAAAGTATTCTGCTTTGGGGGAAACAGGTAAAAAGTGTGATGAATAGTGTTCTTGGATAAATATATACAAAAATCATAGTTTAAATGTACATACAGAAGCAGAGTAGTAAATGCTAGTAGAAAAAAAAAATATTTTATTATTTCTTATCTCTCGGTCAGGCACTTGTATTTATGACTAGTGGCACTTGCACGGCTTTCCTCGTAGTAGAAAATTAAGAGGTCTTTTGGCCCCCCTGTATATTTACAAATAATGCATAATGAATTTCTCGCCAATTGGCTTGCCCACGTTACGGTTCCACGTTATGATAACTTGGTAATTTACTCATCCATCTTATGATAATTTTGCTCGGGAAAATGTTCTTAAAATTGGAATAGAAAAATAAAAAAAATCAAATTTTCAAAAAATCGCTTAAAAGTGCACACCTTCATGCTACAAACTAATTCTTTGCCCAATTTCATGAATATCAGCCGGACGGTTTTGGCGCTATATGCGCGTTAGAGATCCAGACAGACCGAAAGAGAACCGGACAGAGAGATATCCAGACAGAGAGACTTTCAGCTTTATTATTAGTAAAGATAAAAAAAGATAAAGAAGACAAAAAAAAAAAAAAAAAAAGCGAAAATGTGAAGGAAAAAAAAGTTGGGGAATTCTACAAGAAAATTTGGCTATCGGGGAAAATTTTTTTTTCAAGAGACAAAAATATTAGAGGAAGTCGATTCATTTTATGAAAATATTAGTGGAAAAATAATTTTTGGATTTGGGGAATTTTGGTAGAAAACATCGCTTTTTGGGGAAAAGTTGGACGGGAATTGGGGAAATCTGGATTTGACCATCTGGCAACACTGATCGGTTCATACAAGTTGGTTGGTAGAGAAAAGAAAATGAATGCTGCCAAAAAAAAAAAAAGTGCGATTATTTACTTCATCATTGCTGCAAAACGATACTAAATAATAAATGTGAACGAGAGAATTCTTTCTTGGTTTAAAATACATTCCTTTCAAGGCCGTAGCCAGGATATTTTTTCGGGGAGGGACATGGTCGAGGCATAGGTGGTTCTAGGACATGTAATCAAGTGAGAAAATAGCATTTAAAAATTATGTTTATTATGTTGTTTGAAAAAATTAAACAACAATGTATTTAAAAAACTCGTATCAAATAATTATTTTAATTACTTCATTAATATTTGATAACTAATTTATATTCCATAGGAATTATTTATTATGGAGTTCACAAAATAAGAGGACTGCGTACGCTTTTACGGTCTATAACACTTGATACAGAGTTTATTACATGTTTGCAAATTACAAATGCATGCGTCCGGGGCTTTTAGAATATTTATTAAAATCTACAAAATTAAGCATGTAATCAAAAGTATGATAGGATTAAAAATGATAGTTTTGATCATCTAAATCTGTTACGTCTCTTGTTGAAGTGTATTTAAAAGAATGTTTTTAAAAATGTTATCCGTAACAAGAGTCATTAGCAATCAGTAATGGACCAAGGTGTGAAAAAATGAGGACTTTTTGAAATTAAAAAAAAAAAGTATGGTGGTGTGGAGGGAGAGGCGAAAAGAAGAGATCTGAATGAAAGATTTGTATAACAAGGTCAAGTGATAGTGAAGGAGGGATCGAAGGAAGAGTTTTGATTAGATTGTCTTTGTTTATTTTTTGGAGAGAATTTAAAATTTCGGGGGAGGATTTGTCCCGACGGTCCCCGCCCTGTCTACGGCCCCTGATTCCTTTGGTCTTAAAAAGAACATGCTAAGTAGAACGTTTATCGAGTTTTTTCTCAATTGAAATACGTTGCTTTTTAACATGCGATTATCTTTTAAATAATGTTTTTTTTTGTAACCAGTAATTTCTTCAATACTTAATCAAACGTTATAAACAAGGCATTCTAAAAATTTCTTCTTCTTTTCTTTTTTTTTTTTTCCCCCCGCTTTCGGCGAAAAATCAAGATACAATTCAAATTTTGGTTCTTTTCGAATTCATTTTTAAAGCTAATATTTCAAATTGCCTAATAGAGAAGTGAAACAATACCCGTGCCCTTTAATAGTCTACATCATTAAAGAGTTTTAGTTCACAAGATGAAGTTTTCTCAAATTAGAACTGGAAAATAAAAGTCTCTAACGAGTAAGCGAAAATCCTAAACTTAACTCAATTCAAGCAGTGAGATAAAGAATAAAATGTAACAAAGGAATTTAAATATATTTTCAAACGTTACTTACGGCCGTTTTGCTATGCGCCAAGAGTCCCTAAGCACATATAACTGAAATTTGGTACAAAATTAGTTCCCCCCAATTGGGAGGAGTACATATCGAAGCGTTTTGAATTTTGTTATACCTATATAAACCAGTTCTTTCTTTAAAATAAATAAATACCTTTGTGCTGAATAGTAAAGTCAGAATTAATTGTAGTTGTAAACTTGCCTATATTGGACAGACTCGGCGTGCTTTAAAAATTCGCTTGAAAGAGCATCAAAATTATGTGAAAAAACAACAATTAAATAAGTCTAGTATTGCTCAACATTGTTGGGATTCGAATCACTCTTTTGATTTTAACTCTTATCAGATTATCCAAAAATGCCCCAATTCATCAGATCTTGACTTTTGGGAATCCTTTCATATTTTGAGGAACAGTTCTAACTTAGTTAACGATCTTGGTGCAGTTCCATATTTTTCTAACATTTGGCTCCCATATCCTTAATACTGTCCTTTCCCCATTCCCCCCCCCCTTTTTTTCCCACTCATTTTTATCTATCTTCCTTTGTTTATTTTTACCTTTTTGTCTTGATTGACACCCCCCCCCAATTTTCTTCTATTTATCTTTATTTTTCCTTTTTTCGAATATTTTTTGTTTCTGTTTATTTTATTTCATGGTTTTCCATTCTGCTTTTCCTTTCTTGCGGTTCACGGTTATTGACAATTTCTTTTCTTTTTGTTTAAGCTTCGGCTTAATCCTTGTCCAATTGAATTCTTTCTTTCTGGGTTCGTACCTAAGAGAAAGCTCCTGGCCTCTGCTTGCATTCCTATTGGTTCCTGATCGGTTTATAACTTTGTCATTGGTGTTTGGCTAATTCGCTGTTTTTATCTTTTAAGCTGCATGCTTATCTGCTCTTGGCTTTTGTCGGATGTCTTTTCATCCATAAGCTCATTATTTTTTGCATTGAAAAAGGCGTTCCCTGTAACGCCGAAACACGTGTCTGCTGTAATTTACAAATTTGTGCTTCTACTTACGTTGTTTGGTCTGACTTTACAGTTCTTTCTTTATTTGAATTATATTTTCTTTAGTTATATTTAATTTAATTAACTCCTTTTATCTGCGGGAGGGAACGGGATTTTCATTTCGTTCTAATCGTAACGAGTAATTTAATCAAGTTATTTTTAGCACTCTTAACTCTTCGCGAACCAAATAAGATTATAAAGCAATCTTTAGGGTTTGGTGAGTGTCAGCCATTAAGAGATGAAATGTAGGGAGTGAAAACTTTCATTCGTGAAGACCCCAAGTCACGTGACAGATTTTAAAGCAAAACATTCGAAGAAATCAGGTTTGTTTGACGTAAAACGTGGCAACCATTGGTCGTTGTTGAGTCACGTGAACTTGCGGTCTTTGTTTCAGCTTTTACTAAGCCAATGATTGAACTTGCTCCCTCCATTTACTAATTCCTGCTTTAAGGTGTCAGCCACCAAGAAATGGAGCTTTCCTAGTAAGTGTGAGCAAATATTTGATGTATAAAAACTGTACATGCCAGTTACTTCTACGTTTCAGATGAACAGGGGCGTGCACGGGGGGGGGGGGGGACACTTGTGGGCCCGAGCCTGAAGGGGGCCCAATATTTTTAAAACTAGGGGGTATAATATAGGGGTAAACAATATGGAGGGGGCCCGGAAAAGTCATTTGTGACGGGCCCGAAAATTTCTGTGCACGCCCGTGCAAATAAATCTTAATTTTTTGTGACGTCATTAGTCAGTTATATCACGTTTTCGGATTTCGTCTGTGTTGTATTTCGACTTGAACTGTATATTGCTTGCCTGATTAGTGTTGAAGATTTTTACTATTGCAACTTAATTCCTTATTTACAATTTTCAGTACTCCAAAAGTCTTATCTTTATTATACGATATTCGAAATGAGTTATTTGCCAGCCTTTTAAGCAGAACTTAAGTTTAATATTATTTTATTGTGCAAAAAAACAAAACGACTGTATAAGCCACACATGCTGTAATATATCAAAAGTAAATAGTTCTTGTGGGTTAGTTATCGTACATTCTAAAATTCCTATCCCTGGTAATATCTCTCCATCATATATCACTTCTTATCGCCTTCCACATCTCAAGTTCTTCATCCTTATGGTTCAGTAACTAAGAAGCGTTCACAGAATGCGTTTATGATTCGGTTCTTGTTTATAAAATTGAACTTGAAAGGCGATGTCGTAACGAATATTTTTTATCTCGAATTTTCCAGAACTTGTGGCAAAGATCAAACAGCGTTTCCTCTCAAATTTCAGGACGATCATCAAATTTTTAACCGACTTCAAAAAGGAGGCGGTTATCAGTTCATACCGTATGTATGTTTTTTTTTTGTTTGTCCACTCATAGCGTTTCACCTAGTGAACCGATTTTGATGATTCTTTTTTTAATGGATAGAGGATGGCTCAACTTAGGTCCCATTACTTTGTTTGACCATATTTGTTCTTTAAAAAAAAGTTATGGGCAAAAAACAGTAAATTTCTCTATTAAATTATTAAAATGATACTAGCGAAGTTCGCACTTTTCATCCGTGGATAATGGTGGCTCAGTGGTAGAATTCTCGTCTCCCACACGAGCAACCCGGGTTCAACTCCCGACTAGGACAAAGTGAATTTTACTAAAATTTCGTTTCTACTGTTTCCCGTATTTTCTCGAATGTTCTATTAATTTCTGTATCTTTTTCACATCTGGAAAGTTCCAGCACTTTTTCAAGTTATATGTAACGTTCATTCGTGGTTCTGAATTAAGATCTCGAGTTGAGACTAACGAGTATTCGCTTCATTTGGCTTTCACATTGTCTTCGCTATCTTCATCTACGCGACAGTATGAAACTCATTGTTATAAAAGTTTGGTGCCATATAACAGTAGGTAACATTAATAGTAATTGTAATGATAATTTTGAATAAAGGCTTTTCTAAAGCAACACAGTGATATAGAGTCTTATTTCTTACTAGGTAACTTCTTACTTTTACTGAAATATCTACATTTACACAAAAAAGAATGAAATAAAAAAATTTTGAAAAAAAAATAGAACCGACTTCAAAATTGCTCTAAAAAGTGAAAAATAATTTTATTCTTTAAACACTATCGATAATACTTTTAAACATAATTTTTGAAGTTGGCGCAAAAACAAAAAGTAAAATCCATTGTAACCATGCTTCGTTCATATTTTTATCAAAAAATCATCCAAAGTTAGGAACGAAACATTTATATCGTTACTCAAATAATATGCTGTCATCAATGCGTAGTGAAGAAACTGGACCTGGTTAAATTTATACTTGTAGTTGAGTTATGGCTGTGAATGAATTTATCGATCGTTTTTGCGCCAACTTCAAAAATTATGTTTAAAAGTATTATCGATGGTGTTTAAAGAATAAAATTATTTTTCACTTTTTAGAGCAATTTTGAAGTCGGTTCTATTTTTTTTTTCAAAATTTTTTTTATCTATTGACTGTTAGTGCTAACGAGGAGCGCCCCGAACTTAAATTTTTGGGAGGGCAGAAATTCTCAATTTGCCGAATGAAATTCCGAATCACCAAAATGATGACAATTTTGCCAAATGGAGTTCCAAATCACCGAATGATGAGATTTTTGCCGAATCGTCTGACAAAATTTGCCGAATAAAGACATTTTTAGGAGGTCACAGTACATCGGGGCGTCCCTGCCAGCGGTTCCCAACCTTTACAACCCATAAAATGGTGTTTCGGCGACATTCAAGCGTACTTTTTTTGATTAAACTGAAGACTAATTTGACTTTAGACAAATCCTTTGTACACAATTTACAGACTGAAACGAAATGATTCCGATAGCAGCATTATCTACCATTTGGCACTCGACATATATTTTAAGACGTAATGTGTTTTCATTATATATTTTTTTTCCAGGTGCAGAGATTAAACTGTTTATCGTTTAGTTATGAATTATTTTGACATTAGTAATTAGTTTTCAATCACAGTTTTCAGTAACTTTTATTTCATTTGGAACTGCTACGCCAGCGTTGGCGTGAACGTAATGACGTAAACGTTTTGCGTTAACGCAAAAATGTACTATTCGGTATCTTAAATTGAAATTGTAGGTAAAAATCTTACCGTTTGCTGATTCTTTTTGGGCGCTTTCATCTTTAATTTCTTGGAAAGTTATTGAAATTGACTAAAGAAAATGCACAATACTATCTAAACGAAAAACTCACTATATTAACAAAATATTTACTCGTAGAATAACAAATTTACAAATCGCACTCCATAAAAGATCATTCTTCCGTGTTCCATCAATTCTATTTATCCGCTGTTGCTAGGATATCCACCAGTCACATGGTTTGGTTTATGAGCAGCAAAAGGGTTGCCATAGCTCGGTCTACTCTTATTATTAGTCTATGCAAGGAACTAAAACTAAAACAGCGCTGGGTTCTCAAGCTAAGTTAAGTTGTTCTGCGGAATCTCGCAGACGATTCCTATAGTTCACTAAATAATAAAGTCTCGTATATAACGTAATGACGCAACAAGTGGGTTATTTATTAGTAACTAGCTGCATTGCCCGGCTTTGCCCGGTCCACTTTGAAAATAAAAATTGTGTCAAGTGACGTATATTCAGCAATTAGGCTTCAATAAATAAATTAAAAAAAAAAACATCATGCAGGATTTTCCTCCAAACAATGACGACAGGTATTAAAATACTTTTAAGAAATTAAATCGAGAAAGATGGATTTAAAAAGCGTACCCATGGAAACACAAAATAAAATAAGTTTCAGGAATTAAAATGCGAAAGAAAATGGTTAACAGTTTGAATAGAAATGAGATTTTTTGAATTTGCTTTAAAAAGGCTTGTAACTTTTTTTTTCCTTTGAAGATAGCTTAGTTTTTCGACCATAGGTCGAGATAGATCTGAAGTAAAAACTGTCGCTTTTTCCAATGGTGTCAAAAAGAAAACTGTGGGACAATTCCTTCACTTTTTATTGATATATTAAATGAAGAAACTAGTGCCGCAATTTCAGCTAAGCCTAAACAAATTCGAACTAAAAACGTAAATAACTCCTGCCGTTATTGAGTTAGAGCATTGAAACAAATTGCATAGAACGCGGAAAATTCTACTCTTTCTAACGATATATAATATTAAGATGTGCAAGTAAGTTTTCACCCCCATATTCAGGAGTTTGTGAAAACTGACCTAAATTGGAATAAAAAAAAAAAAGAACTATTAATCGAGTTTTTTTTTCGAACTGGTCTGCAAACCTTTTCAAGACTTAAATGAACAAACTGAGAAAATTTTAGCGAAATCGAACGAGTAGTTCTAGAGTTTTTCGAGTTCAAACACACGGACACTTTTTGGAGACTTCATTTTATACTAGAGATTTCCCCGAAAGACGTTTACTCTAAAAATAAATTGGCTATTGCATTTTCTCCTTCAAATATTACGAAAAATAATACTTTTATGTTAATTTTCATCCTTCAGACAAAGAAAAACACCTGCTTTTTAGCAATTTGTTTCAAAACCAAGTACTAATCTATTAAACTAATATTATTTAGTTGTAACAATTTGTTTTAAAAGTTGTTTCGGCCAATTCACATCGTCAAGTCGAGTTCAAAGTTCCTTTAAGTATTACCTTTTTATCAATCACTGGTGATTATCGATTTGGTTGATATTCGTGATTTTTAATAATTTTGTTTTGTAACCAAACAGTGACCCAATCCTAATGCTTGTTTTTACTTCTCAGAAAATCCCACTTTACCCCCTCTGGGTACCCCCTGTTTGGAAACCACTGACTTAAACTCGTCAAGTTTATGTACATGTTTCTTCTTTTTAAAATAATCTTTTAATATAACTTTCAAATCTTAATTTACTCTGTATGGTCGGCAAAAACCTTCAAAAATATTCATTTGCTCGCTGAAATACTAAGGAGAATAATTAAAGAGAAATAAGTGGAGCAAAATTCCGTCGTTCGAGCATCGTTAAATGAATTGAAGCACTCTGTGTAATTACTTACTTTATATCTTGGAAGCTAACTGCAATTTATAATTCTGCGATCATTTGAATGTTTGTTAACAGAATTTCACGTCGAGTTCATTAGTGAAATATCTTCCCTTTTATTGCTTTATATTTTGTAAACTAATTATCTAATGACAAAGAGCTTGTCAGAAACGACAATGCAGTTGTTAGATATTAAAGTTTTTATATATTTATGGGTTGCGTGCCTTAAATGTTTTTTAAAATTTTTTATTGAAAAAAGAAGATAATCATTCGTGCGGAGGTGGGTGGGATTGATATTTTTTTACTTTTTCAAGTAACAAACCTTTACACTCTTGTTTTCAGTCAGTTTTTTCTGTCACCTTTAATTATCCTTTTTTCCCTTTATTCTTTTTTATTTTTGTTTTTCATGAGATAAATGAGAGTAGCAAAATTTTTGTTTTAGTATCGAATCTTAGTACGTAAAACCTGTAAAGTTGACCACCTTTATAAGTTGACCACCTGTCTATGTTGACCGCTTTTGTCAGGAACGGAATTAGTCCTATGTTATATAATGAAGGAAAACCTGTGTAACTTGACCACCTCTCTATCTTGACCACCTATCTTGACCACTAATGAACACCAAATTTGGTTTGGAGTATTGTAAAAAACCCTTTGTAAGTTGACCACTTGGTTTATTTTTAAAATTTTACTTAGCAAATTGTTTTATTTTATTTTTTTTAAAGCTTTCCAAGAATATTTTTGATACCAGATCAGCATTTTACTAACTAAATGGAACAGCAGCATAACTAAACCTTCTTTTGAGCTTAACCACATGGGAAAACTACTAAGAATCCTATAGAGAAGTACAAAGTATTTTTTTCCAGTTGCAATATTTTGTGGCAACAATGGAATTGTGCTAAAGAGTAAAGTTACTTGCATTGCAGTATTTCTGGTGCAAGGGATTAAGAGATACGACATTTTCATTTTCAACTGCTTTTTTGAACTATGAGTTTCCAACTTGTTGCTCTTTGTGTTATAGTTTTACATAAAATGGCTTCAAAAAGAAAGTTATTTGAACTTGAGATTGATAAAAGATATGAAATATTAAAATTAATTGAAAAGGGAGAAAGCCAGAGAAAAATAGCTGTCACATATGGAATTTCTAAAACTAGTGTCTAATAAGTGCGCCAACTTCAATAAGGAGTTATTTTGTTGAAAAGTAGATCATCATGGGGTTATAAATGTATAAAAAATTTGTAATTTTTGAGAAGCTATGAATTTTTAGGAACTATTAATATCAAATGAGTAACTTTTCATAATTTTTTTTTTTTTTGATCAATTTACTGAAATTTTAAATTTGCATGACACATTATGCGTCATTCCGGGAAAATAATCTTTAAAAATGTTTGAATAACATTTTAAATTATTGTTTCAAAGTAATGCTAAACAATGAAAGTGAATTGAACAGAAAGAGTAAGTGTCAATCAATCAGAAAATGAATACATGGTGCAAGAAATGACAAAAAAAAAAAAAAAAAAAAAAAATCATTACCCCCTTTATAAGTTGATCACCTGTCTAAGTTGACCACCAAAGTATTGCACCGCAAGTGGTCAACTTACACAGGTTTCACTGTACTACATTTTGAATTTGGTAACATTCAAAGGATAAAGGAAACCTCAGTTTCTCATAGTTGCCAAATTTTTGCTCTACAAAATAGTTGCTCATAATGCAAACCCTAAAATATTTCAGTTCTTCTAAAGATTTTTAATTTTTACAACAGTAATTCTTCAATGTCTAATCATTAACCATTGCCTTTTTAACGTTTACATGGTTTGGAAAACATATTTGTAGTATAGGAACTATTTTTCATAGTACTTTTAAAAAAAAAGAAAAAGAAAATTCCTCGTTTTTTAAAATGGTATTTGTGTGCTATCGCAATCAGAATTTACCTTCTGGGGGGAGGGGGAGACCTGTGCATAAACTACCGTATAAGGATTGCTAATAGCATATGCTTCAACTTCAACCTTAAAGTTGGAATTAGTTACTGGAAGGAGCAAGTTCAATCACTGGCTTCGGAAAAGTTGAAACAAAGATCCCCAAATCACATGGTTCATGTACGACGAATGGGACATATCTTTTACATGAGACTCCCGAAAGAAACATGATTTTTTCCGATACTTCACTTTAAAATATGTACATCTTGTGACTTGAAATCTTAGCTTAAAGAATTGGAGGCTTCTCTCTTAATTTTTATCTCTTTTCAAAGGTTAAAACCAAGGGCCCGTGTGTGGTGGGAGTGGGGGTAGTCCTTGAGCCCTATTCCCTTATCTGAGTAATGTCTGGTTTTGAAGTATCGACTTTTGGGGCGTTTGTAGCTGTTTAGTACTTGTACCTGTGGTGAATTGTTTATTGTTTGAAAAGATAAATTGTGTTTTTGTGTAGATTATCAACATTTGTAACTCGGCCTTGCACCCGCACCGCAAGTTGCAGGTGTGGCTGTTGGCTAAACGCTATTTATTCACCGTCAAATTATCTGAACTCCTGAAACCTCGAGGTTTGTTAACTTGTGGATGAATCTGCAAAATTGCGCGCTCCCAAGTCGTCATACGGACCTGCCAAGGCTCCGTGCCAAAAGTGAGGGGGGGGGGGGGGGGCGAGGTAATATTACGAACATTCAAAGAAAATTTTTTGCTTAGCTTAGCTCTCTTGGATTCTTCGGACACAACTTCATTTGACATGTTTTCTTCTGTACAAGGGTTCTTCGTTCGAAAATGAAAAGGCACTGGTGTTTAATCAAGTTAAGTAGGGGTTCTCAACCTTTCAGGCTCTGGGCCCCTTTTTGAACACTGATGTGATCCCCCCTCCCCCACTACCACAATCAGAATTTGAAACTAAAGCTAATTATTAAACGAACATGTAGATAAGTTGGTGCACAAAATTTAATATCAATACATATAATTTTATTTTGTTATTATTAGCGGCTTTGCCCGTAATAGAAAATTAAAAGGTCATTTGGTTCACCTGTATATTTACAACTGATGGATGATGACTTTCTCGCCAATTTACTATGTTAATTCGCTCGCCCATGTTACGGTTCCACGTTATAATAATTTGGTAATTTACTTGTCCACGTTATGATAATTTGCTCGGCAAAATGTACTTAAAATTGGAATAGAAAAAGAACAAAATCGAAAAACCGCTTCGAGGTGCTCCATGCTACAAACTAATTGTGTGCCAAATTTCGTGAAAATCGGCCGAACGGTTTGGGCGTTGTGAGCGTCATAGTGAGACATCCGGCCAGATGTCCAGACAAACTTTGAGCTTTATTATTAGTAAAGATTGGATCCGAAATTAAATCAGAAAGCTAAATACAGGTTAATTTGAGATAATCTGATTTTGATGAAACCGATGAGATGTGCTAAAATGAAAGAATGCGGATGGAAAAAAGAAAGGATAGATCATTTGTGCCATGCTACGGTTCTGCATTACTTATTATGAGAATGATGATTTCTTACCAAAAATAATGAATAATTATTGATTATGAATTGAGTATTGTCTTTTTTTTTTTTCAAAAATTGAGCGTCTAACGATTTTTGCGCCTGCTGAATATTTTGGATACAATTTTTCCTGTAACAGGCTACAAAAGCAACTGTTTTTAGTAGCAGAACTCGGCGGTAGCCTTGTGGCCACTACATATAACTTTAAATATTGACTGCCGGTTTCTATCTTTTATTTAATGGGGCACGCACTCCAGTGTTTATTTTTACTCTAACTTCTGATCTCTGTTGTGTTTTAACTGGATTAAATGCTTAATTGACAAAGAAATTTAAATACTGTTTGTCATTCACTCCTTTCTGGAATAATATACCACAAAAATAGTTCCACATTAATGTAGTACATATAAAAGTTCAAAATTTAATGAAAAAAATTAAATAAGTCTTTGATAAATTGTAATCTTTAAAGAATGAAAAGTTAGCACTTTCTGAAGATTTTCAGAACTTTAACTTTTTAGTTCTCAAGAACTGGAAATCTCACTAATTAACAATATTCGTGCTCTGTTGGTATCAGGTTCATGGTAAAACTTCAGTTTCCAAATATTGCACCCCCCCCTCCCCCTCTCTTGAAAAAAAAAAATTCTTGAGAGCGAAGTTTTAATTGAATCAAACTTGCACAGTTGTGACATTTCTTAGCAGAAACATGAATCTTTTCTCCGATCTGCTACTGACTTTTCTTCCTCTCTCTCCATTTCTTAATTACTCAAAGAAGAAAATATTACCATCGAAAATTTTTCTTTCGTTACTGATGATTCGTGAAGGAAGGATTAAGCAATTTTTCTTGTTCCGTAGCAATTCTTATTTTTCGTTCCATAATGTTCTTTTCCTTTTCTTCAAGCCCGTAAAGATGATAGTCGTTGTTTCTTCGGTATCATTAGGTCTAACCGGTCAAACCCTGGAGTATCGTTAGGGGTTTGTGATGTTTGTTGATAGCAAATAATAGAACGATTGATTAGTTGCTGCATTTGTTGCGTTGAGAACAAAGTTGATATTGCTGAGCATCAATTAGTTTCTATTTTTACAATGGTAGAAATTCAGGGACAGGACATCTGTTAAAAAAGTTTGTTTTGTAAAAGCAAGTTAGTTTTTTCTTTTTTTTTTATACCTGATAATAAAAACTCACTCGTGCACAATCTATGCTATTAAAATCTGTGCGCGTCTGCCGATGGGTTGTTTCCTTCAGTCAAAAGTGGTACTTCTAGTCACTGAAATTGATAGAATAAGCAAAAAAATAATAATAATAATAACGTGGTCCCAGAAAATTCTTTCATTTTCCCAACAGTTATTTTTAATTAATTTTTTAAAACGTCCGATTTTGCAAACAAGGCGTGGTCTTGATGACGTCACAAATGATGTTTTTGGCGCATTTTGTACCGCGTTTCCACGTTATGATAATCAAAAAGCGAATTAAAATTGCGCTCTACGCTTGCTATCGACCATAATCATTGCCAATCACGTGAGTAAAGATGCGAATTAAATATTTTGCTCTGTGAATGGCAACATAGAATGGCATTTCATCATTTGTGATGTCATCGGCAAGAAATGTAAGCAATGAAAGCGCAACGATTTAAGTAATTTTTTAAAAATATTAAACTTAAACACATTATTTAAAAAATGGTTAGATTTTATTGTTTTAAGCATGTTTTTTCAAAAAAAAAAAACTTTTAAAATTTTGGAAACAACCCCATTGCCTCTGTTCAATAGATAACCGTAGAAAATGTTTTCATTAAGGGACATTTCACTGTATTTTGGACGATTATGTCGAGTCCGTAACATTACTTATTTTTTGCCATAACTTTTTAATTTACTGTTTGATTAGCACATTATTTTCTTTTGAGTTTGTCTTACCGACACACTAACTCAAAATAATTTGCATATCAAACAGTAAATTAAATAGTTTTGGCAAAAAAGTGTCATGTTACGGGCTTGACGTTTGTCTGAAATACTGTGAAATGGCCCTAAAAGCACAATCCTTCTTTTGAGGCAATGACAAAATGTGTTGTGTGTGTTGTTTTTTCCACTCGAAGATTGTTTGATTGTTAATTTAGTTAAATTTTCTTTTGCAGATGATTGACTTGTAATATATGTACTGAAGTTTGCATAAAGGCGAAAAGCATTTTCGTGTTTGAAGTAAGTTTCTCTTTTAAATTGTGGATAATTATTTTGCTTTGACTTGTTTTTAATGCAATGGGAAGCACCTAGGAGAAAAAACGATTAAATGCCAAAGTTAAAAAGGTGCAGATAACTAGTACAGGGTTAATTCTCCCTAGTTTTAAGGCAAGAAATGGTACTAGTGGTTGGTAGGTTCTGCGATACAGCGTGATCTAGGGGGAAAAAAATATTCTACTTATGGCCTTACTACTATTCTACTTATGGCCTTACTACTATTCTACTTATATTACTTATTATTATACTACTTATGATTATACTATTTATTATAAAAAAATAATGTTCTACTTATGGCCTGAACTTTGCACACGTTTTACTCAAAACTTTTTTAAAAAAGACAATTGAGGAGAAACAAAGGGATATAAGTGGACATTTTCAAGTTTTGAGTAAAACACGTCTAACGATATAAGGTTCTAGGCTTGCCTCCAAGACAGTTTAGAGGTTCAGCTACCATTTGTACTGGTTATCTCCAAATATTTAATTTTTCCACTTACATCCCTTTGCTTCTCAATGCCTCATATTGTCTCATAAAAGTTTCCTTTCCAAAGCTATCAGTGTTTAAGCTTAAGCAGTTTTAGTAAATAATTTCTTTTCTTTAATTTGTGCTATAATTTTTAGGTTCCTCCCCCCCCCCGTATTCATGTTTTTATGTACTTCACATTCATTCAACGAGGCTCTAATAATATAATGACACTCAATCTCTCAAATTAACTAATAGAATTTGAAGAATAAATAAAATCTCGGCACCCGGAACGAAAGTATGAAAGCATCTTAAACGTAGTTCTGAATTTCAATGCATTCATGAAGGCGCGCGTCGGCCCTGCTTTACGCCCTAGTATTACTACTTCAAAAATATTTTCCCATTCTGTAAGATGAGTGTCCCTTCTTAATAACTTGTCTTCGTACTGATTCAAATTTGTGCTGCCCCAAAGCTTCATCCCCCCCCCCCCACTCGCACCTTGGGATTTTCAATAGCGTCTTGGGTTCTTGTTTAATATTCTTGGAATTGATGAAAAGATGCATTTAATAATTATTATTTGTATCATGAAGCATATTTTTAATAAAATATATTTTTTTTTTGGAAAAGCAATTTATACTAAAGGTTACTTCTATGCACATGTTATGACGCAGCATATGCGTAGCCAATGTGGCTCGACCTGAAAATGCGGGCTTCACGATCCAGTGAACGTAGGTTCGAGTCAGCTATGAGGCAAATCTCGAGGGTACTATTCAAAGAAAATCCTAAACGATGCTAAAAATGATTTGTAAAAAAAAGTGTTTGTATACGTATCATTGTCTTTTTTTCTGTTAATTATCTAATAATATAAAAACTGAAGAGTTTGTTTGAATGCGCTAATCTCAAGAACTACTGGTTCGAGTTGGAAAAATATTTTTGTGTTGAATAGCCCATTTTTTGAGGAAGGCTATAGGCTATTTTTTAAAAATCAGATTGACCGAAATATTTGTAAATGCAAATTAAAAATTTTAATTAATTGTTTAGTTCTATGAATTCCTAAACGATGGCGGGGTAAGTTTAGTTCTGTGAATTCCTATTAGATGGTAGGGTGAGTTAACTCGACCGGGCGCTGGCCTACAGTGTCGATAGTTGCGCTTGTGAAAAACCATGCCCATGCTACGCTGTTGTGATCAGCGAACAGATTTTCGAATGTGGTTTTTGTTTTTTTCGATATTAAAGTACATAATTTGATTTTATAGGATTTTATTATTGGGTTTTGTTTTCCTTGTTTCTTTAACGTTTGTTTTTGTTCTCATAGTTATGATTTGTCGTATTATTCAATTGTGATTGTTCTTTATAACGTTTTTGTTATAGCATTGTTTATTTGACGAAGCACTTTAAATTGCAGGGAAAAAACCGCTTCACTCGCGGCAGGGTTACGGTAGCGTGGATGCTTGGCGCGTTAAGGGATAAACTATGTAGTTGAAAGATTATTTTGAGTTTTAATGCTACTGTTAATATTTTTGTGTTTTGGCAAATAGTTTAAAATTCCAAAGAGATTTTAATAGGTCTTTTGAAAAGGTGCGTACGCATTTTAGGTGAAGAAAAAATCATCATTTCACATAAGAAGTGGACGGGGGCGTGGATTTTTTTTTTTTTTGTTCAACGAACTTTCTTTAACGTCTTAGTAATGGTATCGCCGTGCGGGTACTGCTAGTTAAGTTTAAAATGTAAGGTAAAGGCTTCAAAATAAAATGGAAAACTGAGACACAGGTACCTGTCGGATTAAAAGCTTTTGACCTCTCAGCAGTAGCGTGCATATACTTTGGTGTGCCTCTCCCCGTGAGTTTTTTTTTTTTAGTTTTAATTTTAACATAGTGTTATTTTTTCGGAGTGTGCGCCCTTATACTTCTTGCGCCCCTTCCCCCCGCGCCGCGGTAGCTACGGGGTGCTATGTGCGCTACTGCCTCTCAGCCTCTTAGAACCCCTGCAAAAATCCCATTGGCACAGCCCTGATTCAGATATGAGAAACTTTCGTTGTTTCTTAGAAATTTTTACTTGACAAAATGTGGAAAACAAAGAAAAAAATAAATTGTGTCAAGTATCACTTGTTCATCAAACACGATAAGAAACTAACTCAAAGCCGTCGTGACACTGACATATTTCATGCGAAACATTCATAATTTGCAGCGTTCAAAAGCTAATCGCCCAATTTACAACAAATAAAGAATTTTAAGAGAGAATAGTACTGATATTAGCTATGTAATTGCCTAAGTAGTTCATTTTATTATTATTTTTTAAAAAGAAGCTTTTGTATGTAGCAGTTTTTAAATAAAACTTAATCGTTCTTTTAAGTATGAACTGGTAAATTTTCTGCCCGAAAGTAAAGCGACAGCTTTCTACTGACTTC